>NW_004524730.1:5105573-5126464 GCF_000260255.1 Octodon degus | reverse complement strand
GAGGGTCCGGCCCACGCTGCGCCTGGGCTGGGACTGGTCCCGCCGGCGCAGGGTAGCAGGAAACTCCAACATATGCCATTTTATAAATGTAATACACTATATCAATGAAGCAAAAACCAAAAGCACGTGATCATCTCAGTTGATGCAGAAAATGCTTTTTTTATTTTTGACAAAGTCCAACACACTTTCATGATCAAACCCCTACAGAAAATTGGAATAAATGACTTCTACCTTTATCTGCTGAAAGCTATGTATGACAATTAAATAGCAAAATAATTCTAAATAGGGAGAAAACTGAAAGCTTTACTCTCAAATCAGGTATAAGACAAGGATGTCCTCTATCACCACTCCTGTTCAATATAGTTCTTTAACCTTTTGCTAGAGCCATAAGACAAGAGAGAGAAATAAAAGGAATAAAGATTGGAACAGAAGAACTTATCATAGTTTGCAGAAGACATGATACTCTACTTGGAAAATTTTTTAAAAACTACACCAAAAGTCTCCCAGAATTAATAAGGAAATTCACTAGCATAGCAGTAAACAAAGTCAACACTCAAATTCAATAACATTCCTCTACACAAATAAAAAACTGAGAAAGAATTGCAGTAATAATACCCTTCAAAATAACATCTAATAAAATAAAAACTTAGGAATTATTCTAACAAAGACAGTAAAAGATCTATACAATGAAAATCATAACCTTCTAAATAAAAGTGATTGAAGAGGATTTCAGAAAATGTAAAGATATTCTGTGTTCCTGGATAGGAAGAACAAATATCATGAAAATGACCATATTCCAAAAATTGCTACAATGATTTAATTCAATCCCTACTAAACACCATGAATGTATCTTACAGATATAGAGAAAACATTCTTAAAATTTATTTGGAACTCAAAAAGATCTAGAAGAGCAAAGGCAGTCTTGAGCAACAAAGGCAAGGCAAAAGACATTACAATCCCTGACTCAAAATTGTACTACAAAATACTGAGGTAAAATCAGCATGGTAGTAGCAAAACAAAAACAAAAACAAAACCAGACCTGAGGATCAATTGAACAGATTAGAGGATGAAATACAACTAGAAACACACTCAGCCATCTTACCTTTGAGAAAGGGACCAACATGTTCACTGAAAGAAAATAGCCTCTTTAACAAATGGTGCTGGAAAAACTGATTCTGCACATGTCAAAAATTAAAGATAGACCTAGGTCAATCACCATGCACTAAACTAAAGTCAGAATGGATTAAAGATCTAAAAATTAAAGCAGAAACACTAAGTTTCCTGAAGAGAAATTAGTAGAAATCTTGAAGAAATTGGAGTAGGTAGAAAGTTCATGAATAAAAATCAAACTCCATGGGAAATTCTTCAAAGAATTTCTGGTGTCTCATCTTATTGAGAAGTTTCTGCATGTCAAAAGAAATCACCAACATGGTTAAAATACAGCCCATAAATTGGGGGAAAATGTAACCATTAATCCCTCAGATGAAGGACTCCTGTCAAAATTATATAAATAACAAAAAGAACATTTGTTCCCCAAAATTTAAAGATCCAATCCAAAAATGGTCATCTGAGATGTATCCACACATCTCAGAGGAAGAAATACAAGTGATGACTAAATACATGAAAAAATATTCCACAGCACTGGATATTTGAGAATTGCAAATCAAAACAACATTGAGATACCATCTCACCCCAGAAAGAAGGGCTATCATAAAAAAAAATCAGTAACAAATGCTGGAGAGGAACTGAGGAGAGAGAAACATTTCTCCATTGCTTGTGGAAATGTAGACTGATACAGCCACATGGTAATTAGTGTGGAGACCCCTCCAAAAAGTAGGACTGGAAATCCCATCTAATCCAAATATTCCCTTTCTGGGTATATTTCCAAAAGCACTAAAAACATCATATCACAATCATATATGTGCAGCCCTGTTTTCAGCAGCACAATTTGTCATATCCAAATCTTGGAAACAACCAAAATGCCCATCACCTAAGGAATGGATGAAAATAGGTGTAGTATTTTTATACAATGAAGTACTCCTCAGCTATAAAGTGAGACAATCTCAAAGCCTTTGTAGGTAAGTGGATAGAAATAGCAGATATGCTCAGAAGTGAAACCAGACGCACATGTGTAAATGCCATATTGTCTCCCCAGTAAAAGAACCTGAAAGAATAAATAAAACCTGAGAGACATAATAGATATTGTAAAATGGAAAGGAACTGAACTTAAGGATAAAAAAAATGAAGATGAGAGAAAGTAAAAAAGATAGAAAAAAGAAAGTGAAAAAACATGCAAGTATATATACAGGATGGCTGAGACGATCATACTAAAAATTTTCATGAGTTTTATTGAAAATGGCAGGTAAAGTTTAGAATTTTCCTTGTGACTAACTTTTTATGCTGATATCTGTGATCTGAGGAACTTCGTCAAGGACAGCATTGTATATTACCAATCCCAGGTTGAATACTTATCATCTTGGTCTTCTGAATGTGTGCTGTTTGTAATAAAACAATTAATTAATTATTATACTTATTAATTATTATACTCCCTTTAAAATAAAGTTTTAAAAGTATACAAGGAAAAAAATAAGACTTTTGAAAACAAGCATTAGCATTAAATAATTTGTCCAATGTTACAGAACTATATCTAATAATCTGAGCAACAGACTTGAAGATAAATACTAGATAATATAACAAGCACTGTTAATTAGTCATTCCTGTTTTGAAAATCTATAACATGCATTGTTGTGTATTACCCTGTTCTTGCCTTTTTTTTTTTTTTTTTTTTTTCTTTTTTTTTTCCTTTTTCAAATCAAATTTACTTTGGAAAAAAAAAATCAGAAAATGAACCATCCCTGCCCAGCACGCTGCCCCCTTCTGCTTAGTTTGCACTGTTCTGGCTCCATCTTTCTAGATACTCGAAGCCTACTGCCTGTTTCTGATGCTGGAGAGAAGTCACCAGTTCTCTGCTCTTCCCCTACTTCTTACTGCTGTTTCCTTCTATTTTCATCATACCCTCCCACGTGACTTCTCTAAGCCCCTTCTTACAAAACCAGCTCTTCTCTGCCTGTGGTTTCATTCTCTTGTTTATCGGATCATTTTCTGGCCTTTCCTCCACAAACTGCATCTTGGTGGGGTATAATAAAGAGATTAATATTCTCAATGAAAGTGAAATAGACACTGTGTTCCTGAAAGCTTATTGAACAAAAAAGTGGGTTGCTGCTCAAATATTCCTAAGGCATCAGGACCGTGAAAAATGCATCTGTTTTCTAACTCAATCTAACCATAACACTTTTCCTGTTTGCCTTTTAATTTGTATATACAAAAGAATCCTGTAGTGCACTATTCCTGTGAAGCAATGACAAATGACATTTTAATAAAGTAAGATTGTGCGACTGAATCACAACTCCTAAGCACTGACAGGCTGAATGAGATAAAAATGACTGTTTGTTCTACAACTTAATTGCATGTGTCCTTGTTTCCCAGGGTTTTCCATCTGTAGTATCTTGGGAGTTTATAGCTTGAACTTGAAATTCATTCATCTACCTTTCCATGGTCAAATAGTCCTGGAGTGACATGTTGCTATTACATAGACAGAGTAAAAGAAGTATTAACAAACACATATGAACACTCTTTTCTTTCCATCAAATTACTTTCTACTGATATTTACTTTAAATATATGTAGTTTTATTTGTTAGTTACATTCAACATAAAAATGAATTTTAAATATATTTTTTGAAGGGAGCTATACTCTCCAACTATTACAGCCACTCTCTTTTTAGAAACTATCTTTACAACCCAGCACCTCCACCACAGATTTAACTACTTAAATGGAGTTCAGTAAATTAATTCAGAGCCAATTCATGCATCTCACAGGGAATGCAATTTTGTCACTTTGTAGTTATATCATGTATTTAATTCCAATAATGTTTTGAAGTATAATAAGATCATTTTATTTTGAAGATCTAGTACTTTTCATTTTTTTCTTAAACACACACATTCCTTCAAAGAGTAAAGGGTTGAGGAGTTACTACTGCTTAAATTTAAGAGAAAATGATGCAAAATGTTGAATCATTTTGAAGACAAGAATAGGGCTTTGAAGGGTACAATTTAAGTGAGACATCCTGCTTTGAATGACTAAGTCCTCAAATGTTTAATTTGAAAATGTCAACCAAAGCTTCTGTGGTTGAGCACAGATTTTTGAGACAGTCAGTTCTGGGACTGAAGCCTCTCTTGACTTTGAAAAAATAGGTAGTTTAACTTATGTAAATCTTCTTTCTTTTTTCTTCTGGTGTTGGAGATTGAGTGCAATGTCCCACACATGCTATGCATACATCCCACTTCTGAACTACACCTTCCCTCCCTAAGTCTAGAATATAAAAATGGTGCATGAGGGAAGAGTTATCATGTAATTGGAACTGTATATCAAGCTGGATAAGTCAATTCCAAGCTAGGAAAATAATGTCATGCTAAGTATTGCAAATAGAACAAATCCAGTGCATGGGATTGATTACACAACCATTGAAAATTCAGTAAAACAAAAATAAAAATTAATAACAAAAAAGCCAGAGATTCTCCATAGAGATGAAGGGGATAAAGAAAAGTTAATATTATGAGGATGGGGAGCAAGGAGTGAAGAATATTTGGTAGCTATTTGGGGAAGCCAAAGAGAAAGCACAAACCATAATAAATTCTTAGCTTAGAATTAAAATATGTAGTTTCAAATGTTTGCCTCATTTTCAAAACTACTGATTGGAGGAAATTATGGAAACATTGTCATGGTTAAGACTCTGCAACCAGATTGAATTCAAATTTTCATCTCAGACATGTTTGTGCCTTGCGTTTTGAGCAAGTCATAGAATCACTTCAATCTCACGCTTCCTCTCCAGCAAAAATGAGGATAATAATAACCCTTCCAATAGAAGTATGATCTGCCATCATATGAGACGCCAACTGCATTTGGTGTGAGATAGGTAAGCCACTGATTGAAGTATACAACACTGTTAATATTATGAATGCTATTGTCACTCAGATATCCCAATATCTGTGGCCACAGAAGTTCCTTTCCAGCATTGAAAATTGGAGGATTGGGGGGACAACCTGCCTGGGGCACCCTCCTGTCCCTCTCTTGGACAGGAGCTTTCTTTGCCTCAATATATATATATTCTGCTCACAAAAAAAAGGCTGAAAATTTATCATTCTTTACAGCTGAGTGATACGAGCTGTAGGGGACTCAGGGCAACAATTTCTGACATTGCCAGTGAAGCAAAAGACCCAATACTGTTATGGGCTAATGGACTCTTTTAGAATATTTTGCTGAGTTAACATACCTATAATACTCAAATAACAGAACGAAACAAAAAAAAAGGGATACAGATGAATGTCCATTTTGTATCTATGTATTCAAAATGGTTAGAATAGATACATAGTTACATTCTCTTAATGAATAGAGGGAATTATTCTAATAGTGTTTGTAAATAAGATATCCTGTCCGCATCTTGTACAACAATTAACCACTAGGAAGAACGTATGCAATGTGTTAATTATTGAAATTGTCCTACCAATTTGGTTTGAAACTGTCTCATTGCTATTTTTTTCTCAATAAAATTATGGGAAAAAATTAAAAAAGATGCTGCTACCCTCATTGGGGGACCCTAGAGTATGTCATACATCATAGAAAACCCTTATAGAAGAAAATTAAAACGTATGTGCAGCAATCTCAATGACCAGGTTTACCTAACTAGCAGTTCACTGCACTAATAAATATCTGGACAATAATGGCCACTACTTTGAGCATGTTTTGCAATTGTAGATACTAAAAGAAAATTGCATTAATCTCATTATATCTCAATAAATTCAGTATTAATTTTTTTTAAAAAAGGAAAAGAAAACTGGAGGATTATAAAAAACAAAACTTATCTCTCTTCACTAAGTCTGTATTCAACTTAGAGAGCAAGAGAGACAAAAGAGCAAGACTTTGCCTGCCATACAAGAAGACTTCAATGAAAACTTAATGTCTGAATAAAATACATGACAACTTTTAATTTCTGGCTTGAGCACCTGCGGAGATAGAGACATGCCAATCCTTTTAATTGGCTATTTGGAGAAAGGCCAGGAGGACCTCAGATTTTACATTCATAAAACTGGACATGATTGTTGAAGACAAATGTATAGTGAAGGAAAATGCATTTACTGTATTTACTTTATGCCAAGCATTTCTCTGGACTTTAGGGTCAATTCTGTGAAGCAAAATTAGATAAGAGGCCTTGATCTCATACACCTTGCATCCAACGGGAAACATTCTAATATTAAATTTATGAAAGTAAGTTACGTAGATTATAGAACAAAACCAGTGCTGTGAACACCTGAAAGTAACCACCACAAAGCATTTCACAGCAGAATGCAGATATTAGCTAAAGACAGAGAGGTGATGAATGGTGTCATGTTACTCTGATCCCCAATAGAAGCCAGACTGATACCTGTGCCTTCCAAATGGAGGTGGACAGCAACAACTCAGTCCCTCACTCCCTTCCTTGTTTTCATTCTTCTTTGTTGTTATGTTTGTGTCTGTTACTTGGAATGCAGAAAAAATTTTAATAAAAAACTGTATTTACTTAGAAGCATTCAGAATGTCAACAAAACAGTTGCATCTTTTTTTTTTTTTTTGCAATTACAGAGTGGTATTTAGTTAACAGAACAACAATTATTTCATATAAGCTGCATCAGAGACAACTGAGGATGAAAATCTACCATCCCCACATATAACTAACTTGTGCTTTGCACCAATAAGAACCTGCCTTAAATTTCCATGCCAATTTACAGCCCTCATACTGTACCAGACAAGGTTAGTAGCTATTGAAAATACCACCAAGGCAGGACTATCTAAAGACACTTTCGGTAGTGTGTTAACTATACAAAAAAAAAAAAAAAAAAAAAAAAAAAAAAAGACGATGTACTGTTTAAAAGCAAATCTTACACAGCCTTACATTTCAATTTTTTTCTTCAAAAGGAGTGAATTGTATTCAGGGGGGTTAAATGCTTTATAGACATGGAAAAAAGCTGCTAGAACCAATTTATTCATCATCATACTCTTCTTCATCCTCCTCATCCCCTTTATCTTCTTCTTCCTCCTCTCTTCCTCATCTTCCTCCTCTTCCTTCTTTTTCTAGCATTTTTCAGCCTAGACAACTCCTTTGTTTGCTACATCAGGCTTCCTTTAATCTGGTAGGCAGTGATGTCCTTTTCATATATTTCCTTCAGTTTAGCAGCCCTCCCCTTGTATGGATGTTTGTCATCTACTGTAGTATTATTCCACATTTCTCCAAGTTTCTTTGTGACATCATCAATGGAAACACCAAGATGTTCTCCTTTGATTTTAGGTTGATACTCAGAACAGAACAAGAAGGCTGAAGGATGCCTCTTGGGAACATTGGGATCCCTGAACTTCTTTTTTGTTTCTCCTTTAGGAGAAATATGAGTTTTCATTTCTCTTTCATAGCAAGCCTTGCCCAATTTTTCCATGTCTTCAAATCTTCCTTCTCCCTTAGCAGACATGATCTTCTGAGATCATGTCTCTGAGCACTTCTCAGAAAATTCTGAGAAGTTAATGGAAGCATCTGGGTGCTTCTTCTTGTTCTCCTTTCTGCAAGTTTACACAAATAATGCATATGATGACATCTTGTCTCTCGGCTTTTTAGGATCTCCTTTGCTCATGTTTACTTGTTTTCCTCAGTAAGGTACAGATTTGCCCAATGTCCATCCACCTCTCACTTGCTCAGGTGCTATATATATGTAGTTCAATGTACTGCAATGGATGTGTAAAATAATTTTTTGATCAAATGTGAAGGAAAAATAAATCTAGCCTATGTGCAGAGATCTTTGATTTCAAGCACTGGGGAAGAAGACATGAAGAGGTCTTAGGAAGTCAAGTTGAGGGGGCCTGCAAAATATCTCAGAAGATTAAGCACCTGCTTTGGCAAGTGAAGGGACCAGGGTTTGATCCTTGGTCCTGCATGCCATGCCATCTCTGCCCCCAGAGCACCCTGAGCTGGCAACACAGTCTAGGTGTGGTGGCACATGCCTGCAATCCCAGTGCTTGGGAGGCTCGACAAAAAAGCAGGATCACTATGAGGTGAGCCATATAGTGAGATCCTGTACAAAATTCATAAAAAAAGAAACTCAAGTTGAGTAGGTGAATTGAGTTGCAGATTCTTAGTAGAAAGAAACATTGAGCTCATGGCTCTTTTTTATTTTATTTTATTTTATTTTATTTTATTTTATTTTATTCTTCATGGCTCTTAAGAGTGGATCTCAGGCATTACTATAGAAGTGAAAGTGAAGAGAGCAGCACAGAGGAATAAGAACTAACTGCCAAGAATGATGGGCAGAAAGAAACCAATAGAGTCCTAATCAAACTTCCACAGCAAAGAATCCCCTATCCAGGGAGGCAAACTGAAAACACAGTGAAAAGGAGCTCATGTACACCCACTTACCAAGCCTTTCTTTCTTTAGTTTATTGTTATTGTTATTGTTATTGTTGTTGTTGTTGTATTTGGTACAGGGTCTCACTACACAGCTCCGCCTCATAGTGATCCTGCTGTTTTCAGCTTCCCCAGCGCTGGATCACAGAAGTGTGCTAGCACGCCCAACTCTCGCTGGCTCAGGGAGCCCAGAGGCGGGGTCGGCAGGACATGCGGTGCCAGGGACGGAAACCCGGCCCCTGCGCTTGCCTAATAAAGTGCTTAGTCTACTGAGATACCTCGCTGGCCATTTCAAGCCTTTCCAAAACACAGATGCGAAGGATTGAAGTGAGCATGTGGCAAAACTAATGTGGGAGGAACCCAGCCCTGTCAGATCTAGAGTACTGTATTGTAGTTGAATGAATCCCCTCACTAGCTGCGCTCAGGGTTCAGCTTCCTGGAACTTGGTAGAAGCTCTTCTAATGGGTCTCAAGACACATACTCTAGAGTAGTAAGCCTTTTGCCTTTTGTCTTTATAAAATTTCCCCTAACTCAGAAAACAAGCACACAAAACAAATACAATCAGTAGCAAACAATTTATTCTTTATCATCTCTCTTTTCTGGCCATCCCATAACCTTAGCTCCAATCAGTCAAATGTATCACCCTACAAATGAGGTAATGAAGCCAATATTAGTTGCCAGTAAGAATGGCAAAGCCCTAGAAAATTAAAACCCCCAGTTCAACGATTATGTCCCCTAAAGTTTTGTACAATAACTCAATTGAATTTTATCAACGCATCATCTCTATGACAACTAATATCATTATTCACTCCAATTCATTATTATGCTAGAGCTTGTGCCCAAATTGGTATAAAAATTAGAGAATAAATATGAAATCAGACTTCGTCTTGATACTAGCTGGTTAAACTATCTACAAAACAGAACTCAAGTAGAAACGGTCACAAATGAGAAAGCATTATTTGAGGTTTGCATAATTGATACTGTTATCTGTCAGTTGGCTGGCAAAGTGCAGGGGCCATTATCCGATCATTAGGAAAAGGGTTGCAGCAGGTTCCAAAGCCCAATGGGCTGCGTTGTAATCACAGAGCCAACATCCTCAACAGAGGCCTTGGAGGAAGCCTGTTGAAACATCCAGCAGGGTTTAATGAACAAATGAAGGAGAAGAGCCGGTACCTGTGCATCGGTGGGCAGGATGATTCCACTTGACAGCATGGTGAGCTGAGAGGCGCTGTCCTCTCAGCTGCATTTCCCTGCCTTCCTTCTACTTCTTAGCACCAGAACAGATTAAGAAGCATGAGAGCTTCCAATGAGATTTCCGAGCAAAGTTGGAGTCAAAAGAAGACAAATGATCCACTTTCCATGAATCACATAGGCAGTGCTTGCTCCGAAGATGTAGGCATCTTCCTCCAGCATAGAATCCTTCTAGGCAGTGACCCAAGTGGTTTATAGTTTGAGTTTTGTGCATTTATTTCCTGAATCTGAACTTTGTTATACAGGGAAATAAGGTCTGAGGAAGAAAAAGAGAAAACAAACTCCTAATTGAGGCAAAATCTAATTGTGAAATCTTCTTTTCAGTAGGCATCTGGGTGTTCTGTTTTAATGCAATCAATTACCTGAGGTCTATTTCCTGCCCAGTAGTCTATTGAAAGAAGTACTGGAGGAGAAAATACTGTACTGAGAAGCAGGCCCAGGGCAAGGCTCACTGCCTGTCCAAAATGTAGGCTGCTGCCCAGCAAGGACTCTTGACTACAGCGAGACCCAAGGAGCCTTTGGACCAGGGAGATCCAAACACAGGCCAGCACCATCATTAAAGCAGTCTTTTAACACATTTTGCTTTCAGGCTTATTATATATTGGTAAGAAAGAGTAAAATGTTATAGTGCTGTTATATTTTGGAAGCTAGACAACAGAGCTGCTGTAGTGGGTAAAACTGATTTAAGCCTATTCTAAGGCCCCACACTCCCACACTATCTTACACACATTCTTCCTACGTCAGATGGTAAGCATATTTAAAATCCTGCTCAGTTTTACTGATCATAAAATAATATTTTAAGGTTTTCTTTTTAATAAAACTATAATTCTTTGCTATTATTATTTGAGGTGTACAGTGTACACAAGGTATTTTGATATATGTCCACTTTGTGAAATTATTACATCAAGCTAAGTAGTATATCCACAGCCTGATGTACCTGCCAATTTTTTAAATTAGAACATTTATAGTCCATGGTACTAGCAATTTTAAAAGGCATAGTACAATAGCAGTTACCAAGAACTGGGTGTGGTGGAGACAGGAAATGAAGAAATATTGATTAAAGAGTACAGAAATTGAGATGTACAGCATAAGTAGGTTCTAGAGATTGATTACATTGTTAGGAAAAAGAGTAAATAATAATGAATGACACAGCTGAGGTATGATTACAACCAGCTTACTAAAGAATGCTGAGGTACAAGGCTTAAGAAACTCACTGAAATGCACATGATTTGTAATGAAAATGTGTCTGTAATAGGGCATACCATGTACCAATCATGCAAATAAATGCTCTACAAAGGCCATGCCATTAAAACCAACTGCTTTTCAAAGTGAGAATTATTTCTGGTTTTCCAAAACTCATGCAAGTAGAAAGAGCTCTGCTGGGATATAGTTTGAATGTCCCCCACCAAGATTTCATGTGTTGAAATTTATTTTACATTTTCAGGGATGAAGAGGGTAGAAACTTAATTCCACTCTGGTGTTTAAGAAGTGCGGTCACTGGGAAGTGGTTAGGATTAGAAGACATCATTGGGGCTTCGGGAAATGGCACCAAGATTGAATCCCGAAAACAAAAGATGAGCAAAGAAGAGAAGCACAACCTGTTTCCAGGCTCTTGCCATATAAATCCTTGGAGCCCTGGAACTTCCAGCAAGAAGGCTATCAGAAGATTTAGATCCTTTCCCTTACACTCTCAGAACCATGAGCTAATATTTACATCTTTCTCTCACAAGTTAGCCTGCTTTGAGTATTTCAATAATTAGCAACGGGAAGTAAAGAAATTCCGAAAGCGATGATAATCTGATATGCAGGCTCCTGACTCCAGGGATCTGCAGTGTTGCTAGGTTATAGAGGACCCAAGTTTTGCATAAAGATATTACTCAAAGCCAGAAAACTGCTAATAAATAAAATCTTGCACATGAACACATATACTAGTTTGATATATAGAGATATAAGCATGTTTAGTATATACCTGAACACATGTACAGATTCAAAGCAATGTAATATGAGAATCTCTGTAACCTTAACATTCTGGTTGTTGTGGTTTATTTTTGACTGCTGAGTTTGGTCATCTGGAGCTGTTCAGAAGCCATTAGTCTCATTAGAATAATAAAAACTGAGATGATCTGGAGCCCCTGATGGAGAAAGGTTTTTCATTTCAGAAACTAAAAACGGATGGGGAGAAGAGAGGTTTAAGAAGATCAAAATGTCTAGTGGGGATTTCTGAATTTATTTGCTGTGGCTCTTGAAATGGGATCCTTCTCCCTCTTTCTCCATGCAAATGTCAATGAAATGCATAGCAGTTAGTATATTTGATACAATTATGTTTGTTTTCCTGGAAAACAGAAGGGAGCAATGAGCCCTAGGTCGTTGTTGGGAATGCTTCAGACTGACAATTTTCTTCTTTATTTTGATGATACCATTGCCTTACAGCCAGCAGGAGTTGAAAGAGTGGATACACACACATACACATACATACACACACAGACATGCACACACACACACACACACACACACACACACACACACACACACTCCTCTAAACACATTGACTTGATGGAGTTGCTGCTGCCAAATTTATAGTGATCCTACTCTCAATTCTCTAAATATTTCTTATTTGCATTCTAACTGCATCCCAAATATTATTAAGAATACAGCATTAAACAAAATCAAGGGATCCCAATACAGACAGAAATTTTGTTTTATGGGAAAAGAAACTGGTGAGTCATCTTAAATCCTGAGATCTAGCAGTATATTATGACTAAAAGTGTGGAAAAGGATTGTTACAGGTAACTAAAGCTGTTTGAGAGAAAGGGAGAGGTCACAATAAGAGAGAAAGCTCTCCAGATAGAGAGAAAAACAAGTCCAATGACTCTGTAATGGGGAATAATCTCTGTGTGCTCAAGACCAGTGCAATCCCAGCACAGAGGAGAGGCTGAGGAGCCAGAGGGCAGGAGATTAGAATTTATGAAGAGGATAATCAGGCAGCATTCTCAGACAAGTTCAGGTAGTTTGTATTTTAGGCTTATTGAAGCAAGAGAACTATTAGATTTGATTTTTAAAACTCCTTAAGAGTAACTCAGCAATTGATACAGAGAAATCAGTATAGTAGGTGAGAGGTAGGCTGAAGGAGAAAGACAGGTTAGAAAAGTTGGTATATAATTTTGAGACAATTCTCAGACTTTCTGTTAAATTGGAAATTGGATGTGAAGGAACATTCAGCATTAAGTATGATCCCAGATTTTCAGTTTAGCAAACACTTACTCGAACTTTATGAAATTGATGCTTCTGCAGATGAGCGAAAAATACATGACCTCTTGATATTGAAGAACTGAAATTTGTAATACTCTGTAAACCCATCCAGCAAAGGGACACGGGCCTGCCTTTTCTATGTCCTGTAATTCTAACTATCCAAGTCCAAATCCTCATTCAAAATCAATAATAATGGGATCTATTATTATAGCAAAACAGGAGCTAAATTCAAATCACATAACCAGATCAAAATCAATTGTTCGAGGTCAGCCAGGTAGCTCAGTGCATTAAAGCATCTGCTTAGGCAGCACGCAGGGACAAAGGTTCAAGTCCCAGAGTGCCATGTCGGCCCCGTCCCCGGGGCGCACTGAGACAGTAACAGATTGAGCATGGTGGCACGAGCCTATCACCCCAGCACTTGGAAGGCTGAAAACAGGAGGATCACTATGAGTCTGATCTGTGTAGTGAGACCCTGTAGACCCTGTACTAAATACACTGAAAAAAACCTGTTCTTTCTTGTGCCATTTTTTTTATTTTACTGCTATTAATCTATCAGCTCAATAGGTATAAGCATGGTTTTTCTAATTCAACTAAGTTCATGAATAAACTGAGGAAGCAACCCCTAAATGAATGTTGTCAATAAATACACATTCCATTCATCATCAGAACATTATCTTATGGCATAACTTTTTCGTTGGCTTGGGTTGCTATAATGACATATTATGAATATATACCTTATATACAGCAATATTTTAATTTTAAATTTATGTATTTGGTACAGGGTCTCACTATGCAGCTCAGACTCAAGGCGATCCTCCTGTTTCAGCCTCTGCAATGCTGGGATTGTAGGCATGTGCCACCATACCCTGTTTCAGTGGCTAGCTCAGCGGGCCAACATAGCATGTGGTACTGGGGACTGAACCCGGGCCCTTCTGTTTGTCATTAAACCATTGAGCTATCTCCCCAGCCCTAACAAATTTATTTCTCATAGTTATGGATACCAAAAAATTGAGGATCAAAGTTCCAACAGTTTCAAAGTATTTTGAGGGCTCAATCATACACCATGACTGCAGTCTTCACCCTGGCTACTCAAGTGGCTGGCAGGGTACAAGAACACTCTGGAATCACTTTAAGAATGTGGTAGAGTCTTGCTGGCATACTCGGGCCAGGGCAGGATCCAAAACCTGTGCAGCTGAAGTTGTCACCCACAGCTCTCCCAAGGTGGGATCATACACCTTGGCTCTCTGTAGTCTCATGTACTGTACTAGACAGAAGCTGCTTGTCTTATTGACAGCAAGGCAAGGGTGCAAACTTGGAAGCTGCAGCCTCAGCTTTGGTAACCTCTGCATCACCTTTAGGCTCTTTTTTCACTTGTCTTGAAAATATACCATGTTCTTGCATTTTGGGCTTTTTTCATAAAATATGAGATGTAGCAGTATAGCATGACTAAAAGTGGGAAAAAGGATTGTCAAAGGCAACTAAAGCTGTTTGAGAGAAAGGGAAAGGTCACAGTAAGAGAGAAAGCTTTCCAGGTAGAGAGAAAAACAAGTCCAATGACTCTGTAAAAGGGAAAAATCTCTGTGTGTTCAAGACCAGTGCAATCCCAGCACAGAGGAGAGGTTGAGGAGCGAGAGGGCAGGAGATTAGAATTTATGAAGAGGATAATCAGGCAGCATTCTCAGACAAGTTCAGGTGGTTTGCATTTTAGACTTATTGAAGCAAGAGAACTATTAGATTTGATTTTTAAAAACTCCTTAAGAGTAACTCAGCAATTGATACAGAGAAATCAGTACAGTAGGTGAGAGGTAGGTTGAAGGAGAAAGAAAAGTTAGGGAAGTTGGGATATAAATTTGAGACAGTTCTCAGTCTTTTTGTTAAATTGGAAATTGGATATGAAGGAACATTCAGCATTAAATATGATCCCAGAGTTTCAATTATATTCCAACTCTTTATCCTTCAAGGCACCCTGGCAAGCCATCTAAATGGCAGATTAATTTCATGATTGCCACCCATACTATGTCTAAATATAACATAAGAGAGGGCAACAATTATTACACTAATTTTTTAACGTCTAAATTCAGCATCTAGTCATTGAAATAAGTGAGATGGAAAAATAATTCTCGCTCATATCACTGATTTTCTCAAAGTGATAGCTATGTCTTCCATAAAATACAGCTGTATTTCTAACTTACTAAAACATACCCAGCCCCGCTCCAAAATGCTATGCAATGGTTGAGTGTACCTAGAAAATGCATATTGCAGTTGTGTATCGAGGTGAGTTCTGTTATGAATAAAAGTGACAGGATTCCAAAATACTTGGTGAAAGTCAGTAAGGCCCAAGGCTTGTGAAATCATGCATGACCCTGAAAATTTACACTGCCACCACCAGCATCCTTGTACAAACCAGAGGCACATGGTGCCAGCCAATCCTGCCTCTGGAAGGCCTTGCCCTCAGCCACAGACCCAGAGAGTGTAGTTCTCATAAAAACAGAAGGGCTGGAAGAGGAGCATGGAGCACATCTGCAAGCTGTCGCTTGAGCTTCAGTGATCTTTTCTTTAGGAAGTGGTTCCCAGTGACTACAGGAAGGGAATGGGAAGACCAAATGAAGTCTAACTTATTGTTTCCCTTGCTTAGACAACCAGCTTTCCTCCCTCAGAGGTAGCCTCCCTGCTCCAAAACATACAAACAGCTAATAATTTGAATCCATCATTGGTGTAGGGTTTGCCACCTCTCTATGCAAATCCTTTGTGTTCTTGGGATACTAATGACTCCTGAATGTCCCTTACTTCACATTTGTTCTCCATTCCTGTGTTATCTTCTCGCTCCCTTCTATGCCATGCTCTCTAACACTCAATTCTGCTACCATATTATCCTCTCTTTGTGTTCTACCATTAAGGCTGTCCTTGTCCTTGCAAAAGGACCCAAGTATTTCCAAGCCATTTCTACAGGCAGATCACATTGCTGCCTACTCTCTAAGTATGTGTAATATTAAGAAGACACATGCAGGACAAGTGGCTACTAGTGTGTAAGTTAGCTAAAGGACAATTGAATAGAGAAAAGGTGCTATTCCTCAAGATACAAGAAAATAGAGGTCTTTCAATGAATGGGATTAATTATCAGTAGAAACGTAAGTGTTGCATGTCTAAAATATGTGACTGAGAATTTTGGAAATGCCTTACATTTCACTCAAGGTGACCTGAGCCCAGTTCCAGGAAGACAGAGGTGAATAAGATGTTGAAGAAGTAAATGTACATACTATAAGATAGATTGCTCATTATGCATTCAGAGAGAATTTTCAGCATGCTAAATAGGAGCAAGACTGAAAATAGTGGAAATTCTTTGGAGAACACCATCCAGCCTGGATTTGGTGGTCTGGGGCATATTTCGTGCACTCCAGCCCTGTGTTCCCTGAGGTGGGTTGATCCCATTTCATGGAAATACAAAATTATTGAGTATGATGTTCAGACTCTTAATAAGCCATTAATGATAATAAATATTTGGTAAAATCCTAATGCACGCCAGACATTATACTAAATACATGCATGTTACTAAATTGAATTCCCATTCAAATTTTAAGGTAGACAAAATTTCATCCTTATTTTATAGACAAGGACAGGTTGATGTAAAGGACTGGAAAAAGTGGTCAATACGAACATCACAGTTCAGTCTGAGGTCTACATAGAACCAAGAACCTTCACTGCATATCTCTGTTGTCTGTGGGTGTGTCCTGTATGGGTATTGATCAACTGTGGTCAGGAGTGATCAGGTTGCCTCTTTATGTGTTTGTCTAAAGCATTTTCAACTTCTTTTTTTCCCCTCAAATGATCTCATTCTTCACCTCTACCTGTACTGCCAAGACATCCTCAGTGTTCTTAATTGTCTTTCTTCCTTAGGATTCTGATTTTAACAAATGCTTCATAAACTTCATCTTTGCTGACCAGGTACACGGTGATACTCCTCCTTAGCTGGTAGGAGGTTACATATCATATGTGTCAGAGTCTAAACTAGCCATGGGTGACAGTCACTACATACATTCTATGATCCATTCACAGAAAATGTTGTATTCATTTCATGAACAAAGTGCAAATGTTAAAAATAAAAAAAAAATGTGTATTGTCAGATACCAACTATTTTCCTAGTTCTTTCTTTATTTCTTTAAGTATCTACATCTCTCTTTTACACATTTTAATGCCAAGACTAAAATTTAAAAATTTATCCAGGTGAACTAATCTCTAATTTATCACTCATTCTTAGTGAGAGAACCTGTCTGAAAAATATTTGAAATGTGGGGGTACTATAGTAGTTCAGTTGGAGAATACTCATGTTTGAGTGCTCAGAATCTCCTCAAAAAGAAATGAAGAAAAGAAGAAATGTGGTTAACAGTGGACAGTGTAAAGTTGAAGCAGGGAGACCACAAATTCAAGCCCAGCCAGGACCCTTTGGCTATTTAGCCAGACTATTTCAAACATTAAAAAAAATAGTTTGAGCAGTAGATTAAAGTCAAGTTAAATTCCCAATATGTGCAAAAAAGAAAGAGAAAAAACAGTGAAAAAAAGAAGGAAAAGGAACAAAAACATTTGACTTACTGTATTTTATCAAAAGATGTATACTTAGTTGTCAGAAATCATGAAAACAGTGAGATAGGTCAGTGGACTAAGCACCTGTTTAGACAAGCACAGGGACCAGGGTCTGATTCCCCACATTATATGCCACCCTAGGTGTGATGAGCTGGCCACTGAGACCAGGTGTGGCGGTGCATGCCTGTAATCCCAGCACTGGGAAGACTGAAAACAGGAGGATCACTACAAGTTGGAGCCGCGTAGTGAGACCTGGTACCAAATATATTTTTAAAAAATCATGGAAACATACATTTTCCTCTGCTTAAGTTATGTACAGTTCCAACTGATTATGATATGACTCTTTTCCTTTTTGAAAACTGTGTAAACCTTCCACAAATATATCAGGTTGGCAAATCCATTGTGTGACCTGAAAAGTCACACTGGGTTTTAATTTTAAAAAGAGAGGCAAGTAATTATCTTCTCTCAGTACAATTCATTTCTGTGAAAGTAGACAAGTAAATGAATATTTAACTCCAAACAATAGACACATAAGTAGTTCCTCGGAGAAACCTGCATTATTGTTCGCATTAAATGTCTCCAGCCATTTTGGATATTTGTGAAGGCTCCGGGCTATGGGACATTTTCCCTGTCATATTTCGTTTTGAATTCAGTTCTGCACAGAACAAAGGTTGATTGAATGCACAAATCATGTGCTGTATTATAATACCAGGTTATGGCCAAGGGCAGAGACATTGGACTACAGGCTTTGAAGTGACCCAGCTGCTTGGAGACAGAGGTAAGTGAGACAGACACAAGAGGGAAGATTGAGCAAGGCCAGAGTCAGCAAACGCAGGCACAGTGGAGGTGCGAGCAAGTCTCTGCAGGAGAAGTAGTGGCCCAAGGAAACAGAAAGTCAGGTGATCTGTGAGAGCGCTGTGAATTCGGTGAAACAATGGGCCTGTCTTCTGTGCACAGCTTAGGATCTTTCTCAGGAACTGCAGCGCTTTTCTGCCCATCACACCCAGCAGATGCCCTCTCTTAATTCACTCCCCTGGCAATTTTCCACTTGACTTCTCCAATCCATTCTCTACCTTTTCATGCCCTGGTGCAGAGCCCTCACAGTTGACCTTTACAAACTCAAACAGACACCAAGCATTTGAGCTTCATCTTGATTTTGACTAGCATAAGTGACTGATAGAAGACAAAAGCTGTCGCTCTATCTGTCTGACTTATTTTTCCATCCTTCCTGGGCTTTGCCTTGCCATTAGCTTCAAGTTTCTACATAAAGCTGAATGACAAATTCAGGTGGCATCCTGGTTTCTTTGGGATAGACAGAGGGTTCTCAATTAGGTGTTTGAATCATAAACTCTTTAAAGTTCTGGGAGATCCAGGCAGATCTGATCACTTATACACTCCTCGATCACACAGGCAGCCTTACTACATCCTAAGCAGTCTTCTAGAATGCTGGTTCATTCCTGCTGTGCCTTCTGGGGGAGATAATGGATTCCTTTGCTTGGGATGACCAAAGAGCTTGATTCCCCCAAAGTGCCCACAATTCAGGAACCACTCACTTTTCAAACATCCCATGACTAAGATGTTCAGCTTCCTGAAAACATTAACTGATAATGCTCACAAGAAAGTAGACATTGGCCCAATTCATCTTATGTTTAACTAATTCTATTCCTTTCTTGATCTTTACTACCAGGGAAAAAAGCTGCTCTTTTATCAGACTCCTGACTAGACAGTGAACAACATCTGAGCTCCACAGAGGCAGCTGTGTAACTGAGTGGGCAGGGACATATTACCCCATCACAACAGGTTCCTTCTCTACAACATGGGAATCCTTACACTCATCTGACCTGCTCGCATGGGGATTTAAACAAGGAAATAAGAAGACTGCATGTAAGGCATACCTCAGCACATGGCCCCTGCCCATGGATGATTATTCTTAGTCCTTTGGTGCCACAAAGCTCATTTAATGGGATTACTGCCTTAAAAAGGCAGATAGTACATGGGGATATTTGGGGGTATATTTAGTTGGGGGACAACAATCATCTGCACAGCAAATATCCATGCAGGTGTATTCTATGATGAACTTTGTCTTAGCTACCACATGAGCTTCTTCCTCTTCTACCAGACTTCCTAAACATGCTTTTGTTCTCAGCAATTATACTTACTGCCACTTATGTTTGAATAGTCTCCCTTCAGATACCAAGTGTCTCCTGTGTCCTCTCATTCAGATCATTGTCCCAATGGGGATACTGTGGAAAGTGTATTGGAATCAAGAATCAAAAATAAAATCTTTCCTGCATCTCTTTATCCCCGAAATTCATAGCCCTTATTTTCTAGCATTATTCCATCAATCTGTTTATCAAAAAAGTATTATCAGTAACCTTGAATCTAAGAATAAGGAAGACAAAAATTTTATATCGCTTCCCACTACTGCTCCACCACACAAGCAAGGCAATGCAGAAAGACCATGCTTGATATGAATTGGCTAAAGAAAGAGCAGAATGGCAGACATTAGGGCTGCAAAAAGGAATAAGATACACCCAGAGACATTACTGTTCTCACAGCCTCATAGAGGGGATGGACTAGAAGTGGAAGCTTGGCAGGAGACAGGAACAAGTGCGGTGGATAATTTTGTTAGTCAAGGTTAAAAAAAATTTGAAAATCTACAGACAAAAGCCTACTTAAATACCCCTTTTTTATCAAATGGAAAAGACAGTCTGGATTATGAAAGATTCAGTTAAGCATGAAATCTATCTTTCATTGATTACCTCCTACAGGAGAAAAGCCCAGTTGTAGCCAAAGGAACAAAGTGTAATGGGACTGGAAAACTGACTTATGATTAATTGATGTACAAGCCAGAAGAGCAAGGGAGTGTTTGAAGGATGCTGTATGTGAGCACCCATGTAAGGAAGGGTTCATGCGGGCTCTGCCTGTGCCCAGTTCACACACTGCCATATGAGTCCTGGCCTTTTTTTTTTTTTTTTGTAAAAGGGAGCTTTAAAATATTCATTTTATCTCTTAGATTTTAATTTCACTTACAATTAGATATTAGGTTTTCTCTGTGAAGCACCCCATTTGCTTCTGCCAACATAATGTGTAAAAGGCATACCAATGGCTTGGCAAATTAAAGCACCTGCAAACAGGCACAGAGGCCGGGGGTTCAATCTCTAGGCCTGCTGTGTCAGCCCCTCCCCAAGGGCACATTGAGATGGTGTTGGAGACTGGGCATAGTGGCGTGTGCCTGTAATCCCAGCTCTTGGAAGGCTATAAACAGGCAGATCACTGCAAATCTGATCTAGTAGTGAGACACTGAACACCCTGTAGACCCTTCACTAAAAT
>NW_004524730.1:5091287-5105473 GCF_000260255.1 Octodon degus | reverse complement strand
AAAAAAAAAAAAAAGAAAGAGAGAGAGAGAGAGAGAGAGAGAGAGAGAGAGAGAGAGAGAGAGAAGAAAAGCATGGCTTAACTGATTGAGAGTAAAACAGTGTTACTGATCATGCCCAAAATTTCCAGAATACATCTGGCTCTCCAAGCAATGTCACTGAAAGTCACATTTCACTCTCTTTGTTTCCACTACTGAAATTAAGAACGTTATGTGATTATTTGTGCAGTACTTTCATGAAATGTAAGCCAATAGTTCTTAATCATAATTTATAAGTCCTGAATGTACTAAGATTGACATATACTGTGAGGGTATCTAGAATATGCAGAGAATATATACAATGTGTATTTACTCAGGTACAATTTGTTCTGGGTTTGGTCTTCATGCAGATACTAAACATTCTTTCAGGACCCAAAACATTTGTAACTCAAGGAAACCTGAACACTTCTGCTGCAAAATGGGAAGATACAAAGGGTTGGAAGCAGCCATAGTAAGATCACTTTGAGTACTCCTAAAGAAAAAAAAAAAATAATAATAATAATACAAAGGAAATGCCAAAAGCTAAACCATGAAATGAAGTCTTTAGAACTCATGGACTATTGTTCAATTTTCTTCTCCTACTTGGTCAGGCAGAAAGTCTAGAGAGCAAGTTGTTGGAGGAAGAGATTGTTCAGAATGGTAGAACCTACTTTTGATGACCTAAGATGTTGATGATTCACACTGCAACAGAAGCATATAAAAATAAATAAATAAATAAATAAATAGGAACAATTTAGTACCCTTCTCCTTTTATTTGATCATGACTTTACTTGTATTGACTGGCAAACTAGGTTTTGCACATTTTTGTAATTATCTAATATATAGTTGTGCTGTGTATAAACAACTAAACCACTCGAAGTTTCTATTTCTTAAGAAATGGATATCTATGGGGGACTCAGGTTAACAATTTCTGACATTGCCAGTTAAGCGGAAGACCCAATATTATTCTGGGATACTGGACTCTTTTAGAATATTTTGCTGAGTTTAACACACCTATATATTCAAATAACGGAACTTAATAGAAAAAAGGTATACAGATAAATGTCCATTTTGTATCTGTATATTCAAAGTGGTTGGGATAGATATATAGTTACATTCTCTTAATGAATAGAGTGATTTGTTCTAATGATGTTTGTAAATAGGATCTCATGTCCGCATCTTGTACAGCAATTAACCACTAAGAAGAATGTATGCAGTGTGTTAATTATTGAAACTGTCCTACCAATATGATTTGAAACTGTCTCATTGCTATTTGTTTATCAATAAAATTATGGCAAAAAAATAAATAAAAAAAAGAAATGGAGATCTACAGTTCTCAATGATTTAATTTATGACTAGAAATCAAAGTTTGCAAAATACTCCTAATTTTGATGTCATATCAGGATCCAAGCATACTGTTACCTTAACTAAGTAGAAAAAAAAATAACATACCCAATTCCTCTAAGATGAATTAAATATTTGGAAGCTAGTCCAATTTTCTATATCAGTGTCTTAATAATCTGTGCCAGCCATGGGATAAGGCTTCATTGCTACTCAGAATATGAAATCCTTATGGAACTTGACCAGCAAACCATAAGAATCGCAGAGGGGCTGGGGAGATAGCTCAGTGACATAAGTGCCTGCCTGGCAAGCTCAAGGTCCTGAGATTGATCCTTATCAATAGATGAGGAGTAGACCGTAAAACAAGATTGTAAATCCTTCTTGGAAAAATATGTAGACCTTGGATTGGGTCCCTATTCAGCCAGTTAATGTGTGATGAGCGAATCGTGTGTGATAATGTCTCAGTTATCATATCTATACAGTAAGAATAAATATCTGCACCGTATATGTAAGATTTCCAATTGCTCAGACAAAGTTGCTGATGCGTGAAACCTAAAGGAGAAGAGGTTTGACCGGACTCACATTTCTCAGAGGTTTCAGCCCTTGGAAGGCTGGCTCAAAGGCATAAGCCTTGTGGAGGAAGCCTGGCACAGGAAACCTATGCAACCTGTAGCAGTCAGCAACAGAGCAAAAGAGAAAGATTAAGAGAGAGAAATGGGCTAGTGACATGATATGTGCTCCAGGCTATGCCAGCAGGGATCGAGTTCCTTTCAGTGTTCTTCCTCTTAATAGCACACTTAGCTAGGAACTAAATTAGATTAAACCATTCCTGAGGTTGGTGCTTTATGACTCTGTCATCCACATAGCTGCACCTCTGAACGATACTGCAAAAGATCAAGCCCTCACTCAATACATGAGTCTCTTGAGGACAATTAAGATAGAAATGATAAGGGCCAGTGAGACAGCTCAGCGGACTAAGCACCTGCTTAGCTAAGCGCAGGGACTGGGGCTTGATCATCGTCACAACATGCTGTGCTGTGCCAGCCCCACCCCCTAGTATGCTGAGCCTGCCACTGAGACCGGACACGTTGGCACACACCTGTGATCCCAGCACTGGGGAGGCTGAAAACAGGAGGATCACTAGGAGTCTGAACTATGTAGTAAGACCCTATACCAAATACATTTTTAAAAAATAATGGAACTGATAGCACTTACTTTACATTTACCTTTTAAGGTTAAAATGTTTGTTGTTGTTGTTTTCCTGTATTTAGGACAGGGTTTACAGGGTCTACAAGGTCTCATTATGTAGATCAGACTCATAGTGATTCTTCTGCTTTCAGCCTCCCAAATGCTGGGTTACAGGCATGCGCCACCACACTCAGTCTGAACTGTGGTCTCATCATGCCCCATGGGCAGGGCCTGCACTGCATGCTGGGGGTCGAACCCCGTCCTCTGTGCTCTGCCTAAGCAGGTGCTTTAGTCTGCTGAACTATCAGGCTGGCCCTGAAGATTAAATCTAATGCATGTATATTGCATGCCCCAGTTTTGTGACTAAAATATTTTATCAATAAATGGCTGATGTTATTCTTATTATTGTTATTTTCCTCATTCTGTCAACAAATTTCCAATAATCTTTACTCGATACCACTCAGTGGATTGAGTTTGTGGTAGTTTTTCATCCAGATGAAGTTTTACCAGTGAACTGAAATGAACTTGTAGGCCTAAATAGTGCAAAGAACCTTATACCAGTAAACAGTGCTGTGAGGATGTGGGAATTATGATGGTCACAGAAATGCATCAGAGCCAGTTCTGGACCAGGACATGTGCCACAGTGTCACACAGAGTGTGCTGTAAGGACTCAATCTCCATGGTAACCTCTTCCTCTACATAAACACATCAGCATCCTTATATTAAACAATAGCTATTTTCCCATGTTTTATTCACCTTTCTGGATTTATAAACTTTGTCAATGCATGATAAGGTACATTTACCTAATATCATTGACAAACTATCCTGCCAGGAAAGGAAATACCCAGTGAAAGCAAATCAATGAGCCATGGAAGCAGCTTTTCCCAGCATTGACCTAATCTGCCTATTTCAAAAGAAGGTGAAAAAAAGTGCAATTTAACAGCAAGCTGGGATCACTGAAAGACATAATTCTGTATGCAGCATTAGTTTTGCATTTTGTCGAAGAGTCTGTGAGGACATTGACTTGATCTAGAGGATAAATTATAATGGGGCATCGGAACTGTAGACTCAATGCTTACCTGCAAAATTAATATGCTCAAACATTCTTCTAAAGTCTTGACTTTTTCATCTCTGAAATGGTATGGTTGTTTCCCTACATACCTGAGCGGTCTCTGTTGATTTATTTTGGCATATTGTAGATGTAAAGTTTTGTATGCTTCACATTGCTATACAAATATAAGGTCTCAAGCTTCAGCATTTCATCTCTGCTTCATTCTTTCTAGTACCTCTTCAATGAAAATAAATGCAAAGGGAGGGAGAGCCCAAGTAATTATGGATCACACTAAAGGAAATGAATTGCTCTATTTTGTTCACTGCATATGCCTGACCCCAGAACTGGACTTCATTTCCATGTACATTACGCCAGTTTACTGGATGAGTGCATTTTGCCTTATTCTCAGTAGTACTGTTCTCATAAACAAGGGCGAGAGTCACAGTTTATCTGGATAGGAGTCTGAGAAAATTCTAGGAGAGTGGGGAGTAAGTCAGGGGAAGAACTGACAAAGCATTCACTCACAAGGAAACACCTAACATTTTTGATGGCCAGTTCTTCATTTTCCTGGAGATCTGTGGAGCCAGTGTAAGATGAACATACCTCGGAGTTCTCCTGTTCAAAGCTCAGGGGAACTGCTAGGACACAAAATGTCTATGCTTACCAGGTTTGAGTAAAAGCTTCTCCAGAGGGCTATCATCAGGTGAATAATTCCTCACATGGAGAAATGCTTTGCTGCCAGGCACTGACCATAGGTGAAAATGGCACATGTGGGAGTTGGAAGTGAAGCCAACATTTCGAAAATATGAAAGGGTATGGAGCATCTGACTCAATTATGTATTTTTTGTTTGTTTTTCTTGTTTTTCATTTACTTTTACTGCTTTTTTAACAAATATTTACTTTAAAGAGAATATAACAATAACAGATATGACATTAGAAGCAGTATACATTTGGAAGAACAAAATGACAGGTATTTTAAGCATGGATTTGGCATTATATGTTGCTGTCTGCAGTGTAGCTGCTTAGTTCACGGATATCAGCATATAGAGTTAGTCAAGGTGAGAACTGTACCCATTAGCTGATATTTTCAAAAACCTGATGGAAATTTTTAGGTCTTGACAATCTTATTTATATAAATCTATCATTTTGCCCTTTACCATATTTCCCAACTTTTCTTCTTTTTCTCTCTTTGTTGTTTAATCCTTAAATTATCTCTTTCCATTTAAGTGTGCTATTCCTTTCAATTTTTATTTCTGCTTTTGACTTCTTACACTAGAGAGAAAATACAATATTTACACATATGTGTCTGGTTTATTTCACTCATGAGTACAGCTTCAATTTGCATCAACTTACCTATGAAGACTTTGAGTTTATTTTCCTTTATACCTGAGTAATTCTCCACTGTATAAAAATACCACATCTTTTTTATCCATTCCTCAGGTGATGGGCATTTTGGTTGTTTCCAAGATTTGGCTATTACAAACTCTGCTGCTATGAACATAGGCATACATAATCACTATGATATGATGAGTTCAGTTCTTTTGGGAAAATTCACAGAAGGAAGGTAGCTGGATTGAGTGGGATATCAAGGTGTAGTTTTCTGAGGAGTCTCCATACTGATTTCCATAATGGTTACACCAGTTTAATTCCCACCAGCAGTGGAGAAGAGTTCCTTTTCCTCACAGCTTCCCTAACATTTGTTGTTGGTTGATTTCTTTCTTTAGTTTTTTTTTCTTTTTTCTCTTTTTATTTCATCTAAGCTAAAATCCTATTGGTTTTTGTCACACATGTCTAGGAT
Organism: Octodon degus; assembly: GCF_000260255.1. Classification (NCBI taxonomy): domain Eukaryota; kingdom Metazoa; phylum Chordata; class Mammalia; order Rodentia; family Octodontidae; genus Octodon; species Octodon degus. The sequence continues at coordinate 5,100,080 of NW_004524730.1, read as the reverse complement.
GTGTCTTCTTTCTTTAGTAATTTGTCATTCAGATACACCATAGATTTGTGCTAAACTAATCCAAGTGTTTCTCATTCAATTTTACAACACAGTTAGCAACTACAATCTAACCTTTTTTAATTTGACAACCAGAAACATTTCATTAAATCATACTTATTCTCCAGGTACAATAGCACGTTCATAATTATGATTCACATGCTACACCCATCCTGAATACAAGTACAAATGCTTGATAATTTACTATAGAAGTAGCTATAGCCTACTATCTGTGAAAGCCTGAGATCACAAAGAAATCAAACAGTTCATGGTTGATTTCTTTATGATAGCCATTCTTTCTGGGATGACATGTTATCTCAGTGTTGTTTTAATTTGGATTCCATGAATGGCTAGCGATATAGAGCATTTTTTCATGTATTTATTTGCTTCTTGTATTTCTTCCTCTGAAAAGTGTATGTTCATCTCTGATGCCCATTTTTGGATTAGATCTTTACATTTTGGGGCCCTAATGTTTTTTAGGTCTTCATAAATTTCAGAGAGAAGCTCTTTGTCTGAGTGCTTATTAATCAAGATCTTTTTCCCTAATTTGTGGGTCGTCTTTTCACTCTGTTGGTAATTCCTTTTGATGTGCAAAATCTTCTCAATAAGAGGAGATCCCAGTTGTTAAATCTTCCAAGTATTTCCCGTGCAATTTGAGTTTTGTTCATGAAATGTTGGCCTACCCCATGTGTTAAAGGTTTCCATCTACTTTCTCTTCAAGGGTATTTAGTGTTTCTGTTTTAATGTTTAGATCTTTAACCCATTTTGACTTTAGCTTATGCATGGCGATAGGCCTGGGTCAAGTTTTAGCTTTCAGCATGTAGAGAGCCAGTTTTTCCAGCATAATTTGTTAAAAAGGCTGTTTCTTCCAGTAAATATGTTTGGCCTCTTTGTCAAAGACAAGATGGCTGAGTGTGTTTATAGTTGTATCTGTATCTTCCAATCTATTCCATTGATCCTCAGGTCTGTTTTTTGCCAACATCATGCTGATTTTATCACAGTAGCTTTGTAGTATAATTTCTAATCATGGATTTTATTACCTCCTGCCTGAGAGGAACTCAATTATGTATTTAGAAGGTTGAACAGATTATCTTAATTTCTGTGCCTTAGTCTAAGTTTTCTATTATACAACAAACTCAAATATGATCTTTGGTTCCCTATTATTAGTGTTGTTAAATTGGATGTAAGAGAGAAAAAATTCTCAGGAGGCAACATGCAAGTCACCCTAACATTGGATTATCTAATGCTCTCATTCTATGTATTATAAAACACATAATTCTTGTATTTAATAAGAATAGTTATAACTAAGGATCAGTGAATTTTGTGGGAAAAACAGAAAAACTATATAAATCTGGACACTAAATTTTGATTCAATGACCTTCTTTTCATCAACTAATATGTGATACCAGGTAATTCATGCCTTTTCATTTGTACATCTGGACTCTTGAGTTCAGGTGGAGATAAAAAGTGGATGTCAAGGCATCCTGCATTGAGTTGTGAGTCAGCTGTCTTATTACGGCACCCCCAAGACTTCCCAGCCTCTGCGTAGGGCTGGTGGTGGACAGGCTCTCGCCCTCTGTTCTTGGTAACACGGGCTCCACCAGCGGCATCTGTCTAGTGATGCCTGCAGTCTCTGTGATATCTCCTCCTCTTTCCCATACCACCTTTGGTCCAGAAAACTCTCAAATGAAAATGACAGATGGGATGCTGCTCTATTCTTTGAACCTGAATATCCAGCTGTCCCACCTAAACCAAGCATGCTCAGGGTCAACAATGTGCTCAGAAAAAAGTCACTGCCATCTTGTTGTGTAGGAGGCAAGTTAGTGTTTATTTCCATTTCATAGCAAAGAAATAAACTGTGTTCAGATACATACTCAAATGCCAGAATTTAATGAGAATATATAAAATAATAAAGTAAAATAGAGGTCCTAAAACTCCTGGGATTGTGTTCAAATATTTGTAATCATCACTTAATATTTTTAAACACTTTAAAAAAGATTTTGCCGGCCGAATAGTTCAGTAATTAAAGTGCCTGCAAGCAGGTGCAGGGGATGAGGTTCAAACCCAGGCCTACCCTGCTGGCCCTGCCCACGGGGAGCACTGAGATGGCAATTGAGCCTGGGCCTGATGGTGCGTGCCTGTAATCCCAGCTCTTGGGAGGCTGTAAACAGGCAGATCACTGCAAGTCTGATCCAGTAGTGAGACCCTGAATACCCTGTAGACCCTTCTCTAAAATTAAAAAAAAAATAGATTTTGCTAGTCCTCAAAGGATTATTGAGACATATAAAACTAGGTCCAGGGCAGGAGTACACAGAACACTTTTTTTTTCTTTTTTGTGGAACCAGGGATTGAACTCAGGCCCTTGGTTAACTGAACTCAGAACCAGTTAACCCTGCCAGTATCCATTCAGTTAATATGTTTTCCCTTTCCTAGACAAAGATTTTTTTCCTTTAATTTCATACAGATTGTAAAGAGACGCATGCTTTGATATAAACATTTAATGTATCTTCCCGTCATGCTACATGTAGTCACAATATGTTCTCGTTACATCATATTTATCATTTGTTATTACAGATAGGCTGTAAGTGCTTATCTGTCTTCTTTATAGCTGCAGACTGAGTTCCTACTCCAGTGTTTCAAAAACAGAAGAAAATTAAAATTTATTTGTTGAGAAAATTAATTTAAATGGTAAATGTCCTTTACATAAAAAAGTCCTCTCCAATTCTTTTAAAGAATGCATGAGAGGAGTGTCTAGAACCTCATTTGTTTCTCTACCTGTAGACAGAATAAAGAGAAAAATTTCAGCACAATAGACTGGTATGAATAATCACATTGAAGGAATAAAAGTACAACTACAAATGCTCTAGGATCTTTTGTGATTTGGATATTAAAGAAAGAATATCATCTTCAAAGCAGTTGGGAAAAATAACTTAAAAATTGCCCAAATAATCACCATGAGTGAAAGCACTATCAATTTGGGATGACATATGCTGCCTTTTAGAGTGATCTCTGGCCTTATTGAACCAAATAGATGATACCAAATGTCAGCTTTTCCTGTTTTTTGGTTTGACCCTCAAATTTTAGAGTGCATCACATTTATTACAGAAAGGTCAGAAATGTCTGAGAGCAAAATGATTGCAGAAGAGGGAGATTTAATGGTTAATAGCAGTCAATTTTTCTGTAATCTTTCCTGTGGATGCATGGTATATCTGAAAACTTTAGTTTCATACAAGGCATGAACAGCTAAAATCCTACTACAGAAACATCTTTATAACTGGATATTAGTATCTAAGCCTAAACTGATACAAATAAGATAAAATTCTTCTGGAGTTAAGCTCTTCGACTTTCAACTAAGAATGACACCAAAAGATGTTCCTGGTGTGCTCATCTCTGATTACATATACAGTCATAATAGAAAAATTAGGTTTGCCAGCAGCTGGCAGGTTCCAGTTTAAGTATGATTTATCTGTCTCTCAATTTTTTGCTCTGATTTCTTCACATTCTAGAAGTTTCTCTCTCTCTCTCTCTCTCTCTCTCTCTCTCTCTCTCTCTCTCTCTCTTAAATGTATTTGGTTGTTACAAGGCCTCAATACACAGCTCATAGTCCCAGTGATCTTTCTGTTTTCAACTTCCCCAGTGCTGGGATTACAGGCATGTGCCACCACACTCAGACTCTGGCCTGCTCAGCCCACCGTGTGGGCAGGGCTGGCATGGCATGTAGTGCTGGAGATCTAACCATGGTCCCTGAACTTGCCTAAGCTTGCCCAAGCAGGTGCTTTAATCCACTGAGCTATCTCGCTGGCCTTAGAAGTTTCTCTTGAAACATAAACATTGCAATAGAGGAAGCAGAGAAATATATATTCCTGGCATTAATGTAAAATGGTTGAAGACATTTTTCACATAGGTTAATATATCGTACATGTGCATGTGAGTGTGTTCATTCGGTTATCAGAATGGAAAGTGAGACAAATGATTCAGAACATACTGACTATACACCTGTAACAAGTGCTGGGTCCCTAGCTTTAAAAGATGACCTCAGATGACCCCTAAATTATTATATCCTGAACAGGGTCAGGCCTAGTTAGTACTTGGATGGAAGAATTTTTATGGACAAATTCCTTTAACAGTTTCTTTCTTTTGTTTTTGGTTATTTGTATTTATGCTCATCCTCTTGCAAAAACACAGCTCCTTGAGAGCAAAGGTTTTGCTTTAATCAGATCTACAGTCCCAGTATTACAGGAATATACATATCAGTTCACAATAGAGATTTATTTCCAAAAATATGATTAAATAAGCATCTTTGGAATTTTTAGCACAGTGCCTTTTACATTAATGTATAGATCCAAGATGGTATTTATATATTTTCTTTCCTTTTTATCCTATATGACAAATAGATGCTTATTTTTTGTATTACTACTTTTGTGACAACTTTCACATTCCTTTTAGTTTTTACGAAGAAATTTCTGATCTTCTTGCAAAAAAGCATTTCCAAATTTCTGCTACAGTATCTTGAATGCCATTAGAATTCAAATTGACTATGGAATTTACATTAATATCTGCCACTTTCAAATAAACCAAACCTTGCAAAAAAGATCAGGTTGTAGCAGCCATAGGAGAAGAGACAGAATAAAGAGGAACATTTGAGAATAGACTGGTAAGAATAATCACATTGAAGCAATAAAACTACACCTACAAATGTTCAAGGAACTTTTATGATTTGGGCATTAAAGAAATAATATCATCTTCTTTAATGATTAATTAGCAAATATTGCCATGTGAGAGAGTAAACATAGCAGAGCTTGTTACAAGTAAGTGCCTTGTGACTTGATAGCTTTGGTTTCCCATCTTCTTCAGTTAGTAACATGAAATCTATCTTGTCTCTGGGACTGAGACTTCTCACATCATAGAGCTCCTGCCTCCTTCCACACGTACTCAATAAATAGGTGCATGTAATCAAACACAAATGCATGCCACCTGGCTCAGTGAATGTTTGCTCCTCACTTTCCACCATATTTTTTTTCCTATTTTAATGTCACTCATCAATCACAGTTGTAAAATTTAGGGCACAAATTCGTATTGCCATTCCACAGCTGGATGGGTTTCCCATGTTTCACTGGGCTGGCAATAGATCACTGTGTTTATGAATGAATGAAGTCATCCTTAACATACATTTGTTTCTCGTAATTGCTTTTTCTTTTATATCACAATATGCTGGAGGATGTATTTTGTGTTTCTCTTCTGTTGGATCCAGTATTTATTAATAGATTTTCAGTTCTGTATATTAAGGTTTGTTTTCTGGCTTCAGAAAGGAGCTTTTACAGAAAATACTGCTATGTTGAGGTGGAAAAATCTCTAGGGCAAGCAGAAGCAGGGCACTTGGTTAGATTCTTTCTGGAAAATAAGGTAGCTACCTAATTTTAAAAATTCCCACACTGATGAGGTGTATTTTGTCTCTCTAATAACTCCATAAGGTCTCCAGAACCAGTTTTATTTTGCTGTTGTACACATGAAAATATCGCAGTAAGAGGCTTAAGCACTTTATCAGGTGATGCACATTGAAATTTGAGGGTGGTTTTGGAAAGGTCTTATGTCTGCTCCTTTCAATGAAGCAATAGAAAGCTACACTACTAGTAGTAAAATAGATACACTAAAAATGATTTACAGGAATGTGTAAATAGTACCAGTTAATATAATTTCATGTGTTATTTATTTCTAGAGTAACTGATTTTTTTTTTAAATTTAAACTTTGGTTTTAATTTAAAAATTGTATGTATTTATGTTTTACAATATGATATTTTGATATATGTATACAATAGAGCAGTTTTTAATCAAGCAAACTAATAGTCCACAGTGAACAATAATATACTATGTATATATATATATATATATATATATATATATGGGTAGAAGAGCGCATTTTGAATGTTCACACTTTTTTACAAAGGATGTGATCTGGTGGATTTTTAAATCTGACTTCATTTGACATTAATCATATGTGTTTTTGCTCATATTCACTGTAACAGGAAAGTGAGTTTACAAAGAAAGACAAAGGAAAGGAAAGAGACAGAAAGAAAGAAAGAAAGAAAGAAAGAAAGAAAGAAAGAAAGAAAGAAAGAAAGAAAGAAAGAAAGAAGAGAAATGAAGAAAGCAAGGAAGGAAGGAAGGAAGGAAGGAAGGAAGGAAGGAAGGAAGGAAGGAAGGAAAGAGGCACCAATCAGGTACATATTCAAGAATCCATTATGTTTATGCTGCTGTGAACACAAGTGTTCACATTTACTCCAATACCTTGGCTTAGAGTCTGGGATCTAATGTTCAAGCTCAATGAGAGCTAAAGAATACGTAGGAATTGACGATTCTCCTGGTACTGGAGGACCCAGAAGTTAACGAGGACTCTTTCTGAGGGGGTGGAGGATTGACTTTATTGGATAAAATAAAGAGTTAAACCTCAAACTAGAGCACAGAACATAATGGTGATCAAGAAGCGTTCTAGCAATTAGTCAATGATTTTAGTGAGGCACCCTCCTGAAGAGGACGGGCAAGGAAGGAAGAGGATATCGTAGCTTGAGCTGCAATTCCTACGTAACGCTGACTCAGGTTTATAAGCTGACACCTCCATCCAAGTTTTTCTATCATCACATGCCACATGGCCATGATCTACTGGGAAGGCCTCTTCCTGGCTTGCAGATGGTGACCCTCCTGTATTCTCAAGGGACTTCTCTGTGCAAGCTCAAAAAGAATTATTTTCTTCTTCAAAGTGCACTAATCCCATCTCAAAAGCTCAACTCATTTGACCCAATAACCTCCCAGAAGCTCCAAATCCAAATGAATAACACTGATTTTATAGTCTACACATCAAGTGATGAAGCAGCAAAACAAAATCCAAAAAAAAAGCAACAAACATCATTTACTTCATAAAAGAAAAAAGTCATAAAGGTTTACTAGGAAAAAGTTAAGAGATTTACTACTGACACATTACATGATCAGAACATTTGTTTCAGAAATGTTGAATGTAAGCATTACACTTCTAAGTGGAAAAAATACCCATTTTTTTTCTCCTCCATTATAACAGGCATTTCTTAGCAATTCAAAAGAGATGCACTGGGGCATCGCCCAGCTTGTACTGATTCAGCTTTTGGACCTAATGGACAAGTATTCTACACTTACAAGTTGAGCAGTACACAGGAAGAACTCTGTTGATGCAATATGACTACAGGCACAATCCTGGATTACATATTTAGAGAAGGGGAATGAATAACCAGTAAGAACTAGGTGTTATCCAATCAGGGGTCAGACCGTGAAATCCTCTGATTGGTTCCTATACATCTAAATACGTTTCTTTCATTGCTGAGACTGAATACCCGATGCCCGAAGTTAAGGAAGGGAAGGTTTATTTAGCTCACAGTTTGTAGTGGTTCCAGTCCCTATTTGGCTGGCCCCAAGGCAGAGTGGCTTGGCAGAGAACAGATCATGGCAGGCAGAAGACAGTGAAAGCAATTGAGGGCAGGGAGAGACAAGACGCTTTCTGCTCCTTTTATCTTATCTGGACTACTGGGATTCAGGCAATGCCAACAGTAGTGACGCACACTTCATTCTAGCAACCTTAACCCCAGCATCACACTGAATCCCACACTGAATTTAGATAGCTCTGAGGATAAAAAGTGTGACTGCCTGGGGACTTGGGGGGACATCTAGATGCAGGCCATCATACTATCTAATCAAAATATTGCAAACAGCTCCCCAGAAAATGGGACATTAGACACACAAAGATAAATAACAAACAACACACCACAGAAATATCCCAGTATCACAATGGATTGAAAAAGACTGGATGATGGATTAGGTGTCTGGTCTCTATTCTATTATTTTATGCACATGAACAAATACATTTTTACGTCTTTTTGCCTTTCTAGACTTTCACCTACTGCATATTAAGATGAAATATCCCAAAGTATGATGTGTATAAAAATGAATAGACTATGTGACTATATTATTTCTGGATTTTTGTCTAAAAGAATTAAAATCAGCATAAAAATAGATATAGGTATGTCCATGTTTATTGTACACACATCACCATGGTTAGCATATGACATCATTCTTGAATTAAGTGGATAAAAAATGTGATACATATGCACAATGCTATAGTACTCTGCCAGAAAATTAATGAAATCCTGTTATATACACTTACAAATTGTAGTAATTACAGATGAAACTTGAGGACGTATTCTAAGTAAAGTAGACCAAATAAAAAAGATGTTTATTCTCTCTCATCTACACAAAGTAAATCTAAATGTAGACTATCAATTACTACAGACTGGGAAGGCTATGGAGAGGTCAGAAAGGAATTAGACTTCAAATCACAGTGGATTATTAGAATTCTTAATCTCCTTTTGCAGAAGATCTGGAAGAGATCCAATTCTCCAAAAACTTAAAAATTATAAGGAGAGGAAAATGATAATAGGCCAGTGTGTACCACATTCATGTGTTGAAATATCTCAGAGGTCCATGAATAAGTATGATCTATGCATGTTAGTAAAAATCAAATTTAAACACTCCAAACAATAATCACTTTAGAGATTTTGAAACCTTCATGTTGAAAAGAATGTCTTGACCATCACACAGGGAACTTTCATTATTTTTTTCTAATATTTGATGATGGTGTAAAAGGGATGGAGGGAGGTAGAGAGGAGAGGAGAGGCAGGGAGAATGGAGAGAGAGAGAGAGAGAGAGAGAGAGAGAGAGAGAGAGAGAGAGAGAGAG
>NW_004524730.1:5069251-5091187 GCF_000260255.1 Octodon degus | reverse complement strand
AGAGAGAGAGAGAGAGAGAGAGAGAGAGAGAGAGAGAGAGAGAGAGAGAGAGAGAGAGAGACAGTTGAGCAGCTTCAATGCTGACCCAAGATAGCTATGACACATGCCTCTCAATATTTCTGGCTCCCTGATAAACAGAAAGACCCTGCCACTTGTCTTCAAGCTAAGAAGATTGTGAAGGCTTCCAAATAAAGATCAATGGTCTCATCCTGCATGCAGACAATTTCATCAACAGAAACACACCATAGAAATGACTATTCCCCATGGCTTCCCACCCTCTGGCTTTTGTAAAGTCATAACAGATGCTCGACAGCCTTCCGGAGTCCCAGACTGCTAGCAGCTGCATCTTGACTTCTGCTAATTAAGTCACCTATCACCCGACCAACAGAGCATCCCGAGTTGGGATTGCTCTAGGAGAGGCGACAGTCACACTAATCACTCACCTTGAGTGGAAAGGATTTCCGACACAGAATGAATTTCTCCCATCAGTGCTACTCCTACAGGGAAGACAAGATGCTTCGCATTGAAAGCAGGAGCCAAATTTACCAGGGATTAGTGTCAGCTGCTTTGCATGTGAAAATAAAGAGCTTGGAAATCATCTGCTTAAGACATTCCCAACCTGACAATGTGTTTGAACTACTTGTGTATATTTTTGAAATACAGAATGGTAGTTCTAACTTTTCCTCCATGGTGGACAGTACATAGAATTGTGGGATATATGTTGAAATGTTTAGTGAATGTTTCAATAAAATATTAGTTACAATAAAATAGTTATTGTTATTTATTCTCCTCAAAATACTATTGCTCACGTTGAACACACTTACCCCGTCTTAGCATTTTATAAAGCATTTCTGGAAGTCCTCTTCTGCAAGTATTTGTGATCCAATAGACAACAGACAGACTTGCCGTGTCATGCAATGGAAAGGCAGGTTCATGAGAACATCCCAGTACAAGCTTGAGCAACTTATTCAGAGGAGCTGACAGCTTGTGACCTCTGGTTCTTCCTCAAATCAAAATGGCTATGAAAGGCAAATGTTTGAATCAATTCAGAAGACCAAGATCGGGGAGAGAGCTCAGAGGTTTAAGTGCCTGTCTGGCAAGTGAAAGGACCTGGGTTCGATTCCTGGTACCACATGCCCTGCCAGCCCAGCACCAAGCTGGCCACGTAAACTGGGCATGGTGGCACACACCTGTAATCCCAGTTCTGGGGAGGCTGCCATAGGAGGATCACTATGAGTCTGAGCTGCATAATAAAACCCTGTAACAAATACATAAATAAATAGAAGATTAAAATAATAATAAAGAATTCAGAAGGCCAAAGTAGAGAGGACAACTTAACTAAAGACACACTTAAAACAAGACGTGCAAATCTTCTTCAGAAAGTGGCAAAGAACAATGGGACAAGTGTGTTTAAAGGGAGGGGAAGTATTTTGTTGCAGGTTTAATGACAATGTGTCTCTCATTGTAGTAAAACATTTTTGTAGGGGCTGGGGGTTGTTACAGTGTCTCCTATATGCAGCTTCAACTCATAGTGATCCTCCTGTTTTCAGCCTCCCCGGCTCTAGGATTACAGGAGTATGCCACTACACCAGGACTCTGACTGGCTTGGCCCACCCTGGGGGCAGGGCTGGAGCAGCATGTGGTGTCAGGAATGGAACTACGGTCCCTGCACTTGACTAAGCTTGCCAAAGCAGTCACTTTAGTCTGCTGAGCTAACTTGTCAAATTTGTGGTAAATTTTTTTAAAAAGCTTTGAGCATTTACTGTACTCTATGATCATCGGTCCTGTAAAAACTCTTAGTTTATTGAAGTTTGCTTAAAAATCATTGTACTATCACTGTATGATATTATTTTATTTAAAATTATTGTATTATTTTACATATTATTATTGTATTACTTTCTTTAAAAATTATTGAGTCAGCAGAATCCATATCCTGCGATAAATAAGGAAGTTGATATCCACCCTAAGAAGAGATTCATTTAATACTACAATTGAAAACTTGAGAATTAAAAAAACAAATAAAAATAAAAATATTTTTAAAGTGTGCAATATGACTATTTGTGTATTGAACCTATGATGCTGCATTTACCTTGAAAAACACATTTTCAGAGGTATAAGTTTGCATGTTCTCTCAGATAATGTGAGCATTACACAGGTAAGAGATATCACCTTGAAACTAGAAGACTGGCTTCTGCCCTGTCTATGTCTACTCTTTTGGCACAGTATTATAATATAAAACTAAACTGCTAATTAACAGTACTTGGTTGAGCAGATGATTGTATCTGAGTTTGAATTGCAACCTCATCACTCGCTATAAAGCCTCGTGCTACTTAGCTGACACCAGAATCTTCAATACACAATTGAGATAATAGTAGTGTCTGCCTCCATAGCTTTGTGAGATGTAGTTATGAACAAATTGTAGGTAGAAAAGACTTTAATCAATGGCATGTGCTTGGCATAAAGATCTACAATTATTACTTAAAGGGTAAGAAATGTGTTTTAGCTGTCTGTAGATCTGAAAGTCTAGAGTCCACAGGGATGAAATTTGAGCACACCTTTTACTATAAATCCCACGATGCATTTTCCAACTCTGGTCAAAGGGGCTGGACCAAAGATGCATCTAGAGGAGTTCAATAGAGTGGAAGCTTGAACTAGGACCAGATACTTGAGTGATTGGGACCAACTTGTGGACAATGAAGGCAGAGCATCTGCTGGGAACCTTTTACAAAGGGAGACTACTGAGGATCACTCAGACCTACTGATACCAATCTGCATTTAACACAATGCCTAAGTAACTTACAGTACGATTTTAATTGATGCCGCTTTCATGGGTTGCTCCCAAGGAAGGCAGATACTGGAATAGAGGCAAAATTGAGTGCACAAACTGTAAGAGAAAAATAGAATTTCCACAGATGAGTAAAGATAGTTACAGAGTAAACCTATTGACAGGTAGCTGACAGGTAATTTTGCAGGGACAACCCCAGTAAATGGAATTCTGAAAGAGAAGGTTTTGCTATCTGAGGCTGTTCTTTAGGGTCAGTTCACTTGTAAGTGTCTGTAAACCTAATCCGAGTAGTCCAAATTCTGAGAGCCAGGAGAAAAAAAAAAGTAATTTTCTTTGGGGGTCAGAGGCAAAAGGCAACATTTCAGAGGCAAAAAGATAGCTGAGAAAGTCCAAGAGATGGTGTGGTACAGGGTAAGCAAGGAGCACTTGGCTCAGCAGTAAAGAGGCTGAGGCAGTGGTAAGAGCTCTGCAGCCCTCGTACACAGCTCCAGTGCCAAGCACCTGTGCTGCGGAGCGTGGCTCGTAAGGCAGTGTCCTCTCTGTAAGAAGCAGGAGGCCTGGGTTTCTTGGAGGACACTGACTGCTTCTCAGGACTGGAAACACATCACCCTACTCAACGGAGTTGGACAAAAGGGAGATTTATATCCCTGCTCCTGGGACGGTAAGGAGCAGAAATGAAGCTCTGATATTTCTAGTTCCCTAAGCTTCCCCGGGAGATGCCATTGTCCAGCCAACTGAAGGAGAGTTTCCAAGAGTGAGAGAAGAATTTCTAAATCAGCTTTAGAAGTGAATCAGAGAGAAAATCTTGCTTGAAGGAGAACGAACAGAAAGAGGGTGTATGTACTAGAAGCCAGAGAAAAGCCACTGTTCTGCCTTCCCTCCCTGGTTATTTCTTTTTCCTTGGTTAAAAATAAAGTGGTGTGTATGTGTGAGACATTGGATGAAAAAGAAATCTTTTAAAACATCACAAAGGATTAAGAAAAAATGTAAAATATAATCCTACCACTCCAAGGAAAGCTAAAGACGATTATGAAATAAAAGTAATGGAAGTCCATGATGGCTACATTAAAACTATCTTGAATTATACAAAATGAAAAGAAAAAAAAATAATTCACTTTTCCAGCACCTCCTCAATAATAACCACTGTAATTATCTTGGTGATTTTTTTTTCTATAACTAATTCGCTCCTTCGGTGAGTTATTTTGCATGTTTGCAGACACCAACAGAGTAATATGCAGTGGATGGACTTGTTTTCAAGAGTTTTGCTCATTTAGTGATATGCTGTGTTTATTTTTTCATACAAACACATGCATATTTATCTCAATTCTACTCAATATCATTGTATTTTATTACTTGTGTGTGCTGCAATTTATACAGCCATTCTCATTTTCATGAACACTTCCTTTCCAGAAGTTTTCGTTGTTATTCCTTATTAACAGGAAAATAAAAATACTTAAATGTTTTGGTGAACTTTGTCAGGGATAGCTGTATAAGTTCATATGCCTTCCACAGGATGCCGTCATCATAGAATATATTTATCTTAATTTTAAAGACTTCACGAAAGTAGAACAGCTTATACCACTGTTGAATATGTACTGGAAATGACTTTTTTTCCCCACTCCATCCAAAACAATCAAATCTCAAATGTTAGCATTTTATCCAACCTGAGTTGTGAATGCGGACATCTTATTTTGATTTGGACTTACAGGACTCACAACAGAAGTAAAGTCTATTTTAAAAACCCATAATGATAGCTGTGTAGCTGTCTGTTGCTTCTATTGTGTTATGAGTTTCTCCTCTTATTGCTTTTGCATGTACTTTAAATTTCCAACTGTAATGCTGAGCAGACTGCTTGTCCACACACACTCATAACGAGACCTAAGCTGATCAAGTAGAATGGACCACCAACTCTGCTGAGTGAATTCACTTCCATTTCATACATATGTGTTTGACAGATGACATTAACCCAAACTATAAAACAATAATTGTAACATTATTGAGTTATTGCGAATATACTTTTAATCATTCACCTTCTCAGTTAATCTTTATAAACACTTGAGAAGTGTGCTATTATTATTCCCATATCTTCAATAAAAAATTAGAAAATGAAATCAATATCTTTTCACAGTCTAAAGCTTTTTACATTCAGAGCCAATCAAGATTCTACAATGAAAAAAAAAGATGCTACAATGACAGGGTTCAGAAATTATGCTCATTTAAACTCATTTGTGAACTGCTACTTTCTTGTTTCTTGGGGAGGTGACACCAGAAACCTTTACTCATGCAAAAGTCCGTGTTAACCTTGTTGCATTCTGTTATTGACAGAGATGACATCTGTACAAATGGAATCTAGGAATAAACCCCTATATACTGAAGAGCTCATACACGGCTCTATCTGACAATTGGAGGGACCATTTATAATCAGGTATGAAATGTGACTCTTTCTGGCATCCTAGAGATTCTGAAGGAGTCACAAGAGTTAAGAAGAGCATGACAGATTCTAAATACCCCGCTGCAGGGCTCACTTTGTGGATGGGATAACCAGCTGGTAAAGGCCGTATTAGAATCTCTCGGTTATCTGAACAGAGATAAGATTGTGGAGTCTGAAAGGACTGCTACAGTAATGCTTGAGGTGCGCAATAAATTCTTTATGACTGCACATTCACCTTAAACCAATGCTGAACTTCCAGGGGAAACAGTCAAGTATCTAGATATACACTCTTTGGAATATGGGATACTTGAAAACTACAAGTTGATTTAAGAAAAAAAAAAAAAAAACACTTTGGGAGAAATAAATATTCCACAGAATGGAAGATTGACAGAAAGAGAAGCATTAAGATGAGAACAGATAGGGAAGGTTGTGTCTGTGCTCTGGGAATTATCTGAAGATTTCCGCCTGGTGAGGTACTCATGTGGGCAGCTGCCTGGAGAGGGAGGTTCCTGGGAGCATTGGACGTTATGATTCAGCATATGGACATCTGCAAAGCACAACCATACTGCATGAATCAGCACTTCCCTGTCTCCTCCCAGCATTGTTCTCTCTTCTAACCCTGTCTGTTTACACGGTTAAATGTAAATGATCAGAGGCTGCACAGCAGAGAGGGGAATAGGAATGAAGGAAAGTTTAACCAAAGTGGAAGAAGCATTCCTTGTGCTCTCTTCTACAGTATATTTTTCAATCTGAGGAACAACAAGTTTTCAGGTAAAGAAACCTTCCATTCATAGAGAGATTACGTGGGTGCACATAGATATTTTGGTGTGTGTGGTCCTGGGGCATTGCATCCAGAGCTCTTGTATGGAGTAATATGATCCGGCCTTTTTAATTTTTAGACAGTCTCACTAAGCTACTAAATTGCTTAGGCTTGCACATGGCATTCTCCTGCCTCAGTCTCCCAAGATATTTGAGGTGTGCACTTTCCTGCCTAACTAGACATGGCCATTTTCATGGCTATGAGTCATCAGAATTGCTATGGAATTTGTTTCAGATTAAATCCCAAAGCTAAGAAAGCTTTTCAGGATAAGCAAGCAGGGTGGAAGGGGATATAATTGATCTACCCTGCTCCTTACCCATTGGCTGCAACCCTTTGGAGAGTTGAGAAATTGTTTGGAATCAATACATTTTCTAAATTTGTATTTGGAAGCAAACTGTGACTCTTCAGCTTACTACTAACCCAATCATATCTTGCTCAAATCTTTTGAAAGAGAGACACATCATAGCCGCAGGTCTCTATTCTGCCCTCTCCCCTTTTTTTCAGTTTACTGAGAAAGGAGAGAAATGCTTATGCAATGCCCCACTATTGTGTATCCACAGCTCCATTTGAAGGCATGTAAAGGTGTGCTAATGTTCTGTATAATCACACATTTGTATGCATTATCTTTTGCTATTAGCTTTATTTCTCCTATTTTAAATGTTATTATCCAAGCAGACTGGGCATAAGCTTTCTATACTTGTCCTAGTGTAAATAAACAAAAATGCCTAAACATAATTTGTAAAATGTCATCTGCAAACCACAGCTAGGATGTTATAAAAAGTAAAAATCAAAATTAAATCAAGCTGGGAACAATGCCAAGACCATAAGCTCCAGGCAAACAGACATGGAGAGTGGAAGGAAAGATCAAACTGAAACAAAAAAAAATCTGGTGGAATAATATGAAAACCACAATAATTAACCCTGGGACTGGTTTTTCTGTTCAGCAAACCACCTTTGGAAAGGAATGTTGAACATATCTCCTTTTCATTTGAAGTGAATCTTCATTATTGGTGTTGCCGTCATAGAAAGATAGATAAATTAAACATTTTTCTTACTCCACAGCTGCTGCTCATTTTCTTTAGCTATTTGATACTTTTGCAAAAGAAAAAGAGCAAGATTCAGAATAATGACATCACTCCCCACAATATACTTGTGCTGTCCATTTCCTGTCAATTGCTCCCTGTATCCCCTAATCTCTGGTAATCTTTGAATTTTCTCTGATATATATATATATATATATATATATATGGAATTATGCAGGCAAAAAGAGTAAATCAACATACTGCTAAAGTAGTAATAATAACTCTAGCAGAGGTGGCAGCAGCAACAATTTCATTACATAAGTCTTTCACCGTTACTGGTCAACATAGCTGATGCTGTCAGCATCTCATCTCATTCCCTTACCATGTCTGAGTCTGCTTACAGCCAACCCCTTGAGCAGGTTGCTGGCTGCCAGTCCCAAACATTGGTGCCAAGAGGGAACTAAGAAAGTCAGTGGTAAGAGGGGTATTAGAATAGATCACTGCCTTGTAAGATGGCAACAGGCTGCAGTGGTCCTAGAAAGTGAGTACGGAGAATCCCTAAATTAAAGTTATTATCCAGGGGCCAGGGAGATAGCTCAGTGGATTAAAGCACCTGCTTCTGCAAGCTTAGGCAAGCGCAGGGACCGTGGTTAGATTCCCAGCTCCACATGCTGTGCTAACACCACCTCCAGGGCAGGCTGATCTGGACACTAAATAAATAAATAAATGAATAAATAAATAAATAAAGTTATTGTCCAATCCTTTGGAAGCCTACTGATGAATCAGAGTTTTGCATGGGAAAAGATAACAAGGTAGGATATTGTGTTTGGTGTTTCAGTCAGTCCTATGAGAAAAAAAAAATACCTATTTAGTCACTTAAAAATCACCTGACTATTGATCTTAACCCTGTCTACAAATACCTGTGCAGCAAGGACCAAAGCATACAGTACCTATTTACATTATTAAAAATGGGATGGTATAATATGCATACTGCCATGTATCCCCTAAAATATTTCTTTTTCATTAGAACACAATTAACCCATCATTCTTATAATTGTCAGAAGCAGCCTAGAAGTTCTCTCTCATGCACATCTTTGGTAGCCTTGTTCTGGCTGCTTTGATGCCAAGAGTTGATAGACTTTCATCTTCATATTTAGTTCAATGAAAAGCAATAAGTCCCCTGGTGCCAGATCTGGTAAAGAAGGCGGATGAGGACACCCAGTCATGCTTTTCTTTAACCAAAAATTGCTTTGAACATTTGGAAAAGTTGTGCTGAGAAACATTGCTGAATGTTTAAATGTTTAAAATTTCAGAAAAGATACCTCGCCATCTGTCCCCTGCAAGATACTCCTGCCTCTTCAAACTCACTCATCTTGTCATTTTGGCAATGTCTTTTGCCATAATAAGTTGTTTTTTTTTTTAAAATGTAAGCGTTTCCAGTACTCAGTATTATTTTTTTCACTCCTTTTAAATTAGTGTTTGAGCAATAACTGGGTCCAATGCTTTAGCTAAATTGACACCTCAATCTTTAACATTGGTTGATTATGGAAGTAGGACCACAAAGACAGGATCTCTTGGAGTCCCATCTATCATCAAGCTTGTGGTGATCTGCTGCATGTGCAGACAATCTATAGGTCATTTGTTTGATCTCAGAATTAAGTCTGACACTTTTAGCCACTGACTCAACTTCCATTTGGGTATATTAGTTTAAGACTTAAAAAGTTCATACTGTAGAACAACAGAACTGTTTTCCCCATCAAAGACAGTAAAAATATATTTCCTAAGGGAGAAGTAAGATTAGTGTTATTTGTAAGGACTGAAACGATACAGCTTTCAGGAGGTGATCACTGTGTTACCTTTGACAAACCACCATGCGCAACAAAGAAACTAAATATTCTGGAATTTTAGTGTGGCCTAGTTCAAGGTAACCAAGTACCAACCACAGCTGAAGCTACCATGCCAAACATGACACCTCTAACAGGGCATATCAGTAAGTCTTCAGATTAGTGGCCCATGGATTGAACATGGAACTCCTTCCTACTGTTAGCAGAAGAGACAATCAAGATAGTTTGTTTGCATGAAACATAATCCGCATATGTGTACACAGACACACACACACACGCGCACACACACACACACACACACACACCTCTAGCCTTATGGGTTTGATAACTCTTCTACTCTCTGTCATCATAACAACCAATATGACTTATACTTTCTGGATATCCTTCGCAATATATTGTTCACCAGTTACATTGATGGTGCTACACTGGTAGATCCCGATGACCAAAGAGTATCTAACAAAATGGAGGAATGAATAAATAAAACATGTTCCAAAGTTTGGGAAAGAAACATGACAAATATTTTCAGGTTACTCCCATCTACAGTTTCAGAAGTTGAATAATCAGAAAACTATGAAAATGTTTTTTGGTGGCTAAAGTTAAAAATAAATTTGTATGTCTCATACTTCTCACACAATGAAAAATAAATGTTTATCTGATGAACTTCTTTAGATCTAGAGTAATGTGGGCCACATGTATAAATGACACCCTGCTCCATCTTCTGGGTAGTGCAGAAACAGCTAGGATTCAGTGGAGCTTCAGGAAGGAAAGGCTCTGTGATGAACCTAAGCTGCGATTTAAGCAGCACTGTTATATGACCTGGTGCAGTTTATGATATTGGAAATATCAATGGTGAGAGGAAAAGCCATAGGCTTTTGCAAAATTTGATGAAGAATAAATGCAACACCACATCAACAATTAGAATTAATCCATGCTCCCTACAACTAATTACAAGCTTTTTAGAATTCCACGAGAAGATAAAACTTCTAACTAGAGGCCATTAAACAGCAATATACCCAACACTGTCCCTCATGAGCTGGGTCCTTTCAAGGGACTCCTTTGTTGACTCAGAAACATAATTGTGTTGGGTAGGCTCTCCTTTATTTCAGAGACAACTATTTTTATTCTTTTCTCCAAATGCACAATACTTTTTTTGTTCACTTTGTAAATGTTTACTTGCAGTATTCTGGGAACTGTTTTAGATTGTCAGTATAAATTAACAACAAAAAGGACACAATCTCCATTTTCTTGTGGTGAAATGTTAGAAGTCAGACACTGAATGAGTAACAGGATGTGTATGTTATGAGGATAAAGTCAAAATGGATGAGGAATGTTAGATCAGAGTCACTGGGAGATGCTTTGTATGAGGCAACAAAAAAGTCTAACTAAAGAGGAGAATAAGCAAAGTGACATCTATATACGGCAAGGAGCAGCCAACCATCTGAAGATCATATGAAATTTTGCAAAAGAAAAAAAGCATAAATACGATAAGAAACAGACCAAAAAAATACAAGATTTGTACAAACAACAATAACACCAATGTTTTCAGAGAACCATGAAAGAGGGGAAATGACATCAGAAAGAAAAGAGGAGTCAGGAGAGGTAGATGGTTAGAAAGCAGTTGAGTTTGGCATCAATCTGCAAGGCCATGAGATAAGCTTTGAGATGACACCAGGTTACTGAACACCTCCCTGAAACCAGGTTCCCTAATTTACTGCAAGTATCACTTGAGAGGCAGCCTCAAAATAGAGCTTCAGCTCCCTTTTGTGTAAAATCAGGTCGCCTGATTACACCATGCCTTATTTTCAAGGAAACATGAGATAGTGATGAAGCAGTGATTTGTAAATATCACAGTTCTCCAAGCATGGAGAACTACTACACCACTATTACACCATCATGCTTTTTGTCTTTTGTGTTATATATTTTATTGTATTTGATTGTTAAAGTGTTTCACCACACAGCTCAGACTCATGGCGATCCTCCTGCTTTCAGCCTCCCTGGTGCTGGGATCCAGGCATGTGCCACCATGACCAGACTCTGGCAGGCTCAGCCACCCTGGGGACGGGGCCAGCACAACATGTTGTTCTGGGGATTGAACCACCATTCGCAGGCTTTGCCTAAGCTTGCTGCTGGCTCTTTAGTCCACTGAGCTATCTTGCTGGCCCGTATTAAAATATTTTTAATCCTTCTCCCTCTTCTTTATTTTTTATTCTTAAGACTTATTTTAAGGACTAAAGAAATGAAAGTGTCCAATATGGTCATCTCCTGTGCCACTGTGCTTCCTGGTAGTGCAGATGTGTCCTGGATTGTACAAAGAACAAGGCAGCCTGTGACACCTGAAAGTAACAAGACAGAAGTTCAGGCCATTGATCCTAACTCAGGGAGCGCAGTCCTCTCACTGAAAAGTGACACAGTCTTACCTACCTTATGGGGCAATAGGTCATCTTATCCATTTATATAATGAGGATAATAGTTTTTAGATTAACTGGATGAAATGGACATGAGAAAGAGCCCGAAGGTTTATGTATGCAAGGTAATGCCTCTTCTGTCCCTCATCTATCCCCCTGTGGAGTTAGTAAATAGTTTCTTAATGGACTGGGAACCAGGATGATGCCATTTATGTATGCTAGGCAGTAATTTATTAAATGGATATGAGTACCATGATCACAGCATTGAATGAAGCATCTCACCACCAGTGAAGCGTGCTCTCCCCTCACCAGTGACCTCAGAAACGTGGGAAGAAGAAAAAAATGAAAGATAAAACAATTTCCAGAATCATAGATGCCTTACAAAAATGGGACTTATGAGGAGTGATAGAAAATTATGAGGTACTTTAAAACTTTCTCACAATAGAAAGCACATTGCCATGCATCTGCTTTAAAATACTCCCCTTGCTTTGAACACACTTAGCACGCTTTGCACTTGCTGAAGCCATTCTGCAAGGCTTCTTTTGTGAGTTGCTTCAATTTCATTGCCAAAGCTACCTTCCTGTCCTGAATCAATGCAAAAGGTTGTATGGTCATTCTGACGTGAGAGAAAAGCCAGAAGTCACACAGTGCCAGATTTATGAATAAGATAGGTGAGGACTCACCATAATGAGGCTGCCCTTCCATTACATTGCTCCAGGCAGCATCAGTCACTGTATCTTTGATCATGTCTTGTAAAGACACTTATGAAAGCCAATGTCCTGAAGTATTTCAAAAAGCAACAAGAAGGATGAGACAAGTATATTTGGACTCAGCGTATTATTTTCAGACAAATTAATGACAATATGTTTTTATAGAAATATTTTTAGGACCGGGGAGATGGCTCAGTAGAATAAGCGCTTCCTTAGCAAGCACAAGGACCTGAGTTCAATCCCCAGTTCTGAAAAAAAAAAAAAAGAAAGATTTCTAAAAGTTTAATCATTCATCATATGATTTGGTTACCCTTTCATATTCTAAAGACTGATTTTTAAAAATACTTTTTTTTGGCTATTGCTGTAGCTTGAAACTAAAGTGACCGTGAAAATGGTCCTCTGTTCCAAAGTGGGCCTTTTGGAAGGTGATTGGCTCAGAAAGATCCTGGAATCATCAGTGTGTTTACTTTCTGCTGAGCTCATAGGGGAATGTTCTTAGAAGATGCAGACTTGACTGGAGGAGGTCACTCATCAGCAAGTGACAGGAATGGCTTGTTCTTTTCCCTACACTCCGTTTCTCTGACTCTCTTCTTTCTCATGTTCTTTCCTGGTTGTCATAGTCTGAGCAGCTTTCTTCTGCTATGCCTTGGTACCATAATTCCTATTCTCTAAATTGGGAGTCAAAATAAATGCTTTCCTCTTTGAAACTGCATGTGCTAGGTAATTCAGACAGCAGATCATTACAAGGACATGAACTTCATCAAAGGATTAATCCATTTATGAGCTCATAGCTAAATCAGCCAACCATGTCCTGAATCACTGAAACTAGACCAAAATAGACTTCTCCTCCTTTGGGTTGTTTCTATTAAATGTTTTGTCACAGTGAAACAGAGCTGAATAGCACAGTTAATTTTGGTTCTCCGCATCAAATATAACTTTTAGGATTCTCTTATCAAAGATCAGAAGCTAGCTAAAATTGTTCTGGGAATTATATCCCATCTGTCAATCAACAATGTTAAATATGTTGTCTACTAATTACTTCATTTCAACCACTTTTCATGGTTGTATTAGTTTTCTATTGCTACTGCAATATTTTACTATACACTTAGTGTTATGGCTTGTGTCTAGATGTCCCCCAAAGTCTCATATGGTCATAGGTAGGGGTATTGATCTGGAGCTTGTGATGTGGTGGTTAAACATGTGATGATCAAATCAAGGATGTGGATTTCATAACTTAGTCCACTGATTTGTTGACAAAGTTCTGGGTGTGGATTATGAGAAGACCTACCTGGATGTGAACACTCCCTGTCCCAAGAGAATGTGGTCTGGATAGAATATACGGAATTAGGATGGCTGCCCTTTCTGCTTCTGGCTTGCTGCTGCTTTGCTATTTTGCTGCTTTGCTACCCTCTGTCATGTCGTCCTGCCTTAGAGCTAGCCAACAATGGTCATTACCGGAAGTCTGTACACATTGTGAGCCAAGTAAATGTTTGCTCTTTCAGCTTTGGATATTGAGTATTTTGTCTCAGCAGCAGGAAAAGTAAGACATTTAGTGATAATTTTTTGTAGAACTAGGGATTAAACCCCTGGCCTTTACACTGAACTATACCATCCATATTATATTATGTTATGTTATGTTATGTTATGTTATGTTATGTTATGTTATGTTATGTTATAGGAAGGATCAACAGGGTGTTCAGGGTCTCACTACCAGATCAGACTCGTAGTGATCTGCCTGTTTACAGCCTCCCAAGAGCTGGGATTATAGGTGCGCACCACCACGCCCAGTCTCAATTAGAGTCTCAATGTGCCCAGGGGGCAGGGCAGCCACAGCAGGCCTGCTTTTTACATATATTGAGACAAGTGTTCAGCAAATCACTAAATTGCTCTGCTTGGGCTCACAATTGCAATTCTTTGGTTCAACCTCCTAAACTACTACCACTCCAAGGCACCATGTACACCTGAAAAGCAACTCTAGAAAACTGCATTATAGTTTTGCTTTTTATCATTATTTCTGTTTTTTTTTTTAATTTTTAATCAGAAATCTAGGGGCCAGGGAGATGGCTCAGTAGAATAAGTGCTTCCTTAGCAAGCACAAGGGTCTGAGTTCAATCTCTGGTTCCACCAAGGAAAAAAAAAAAAAGGAAGAAATCTGACTTTGGCCTCTCTGAGCTAACATGAGTGTCACAAGGGTTGTGCTCCCTTCTGAAAATTCTAGGAGAAAAGCTGGCCCTTACCTTTTACAAGCTGTAGAAACTAGCAACATTCTTTGGCCCTTTTCCTCTTTTTACCTTCAAAGCCTTCAAAAGTGGCTTCAGTCCTTCCATGTTCTCACCCACTGTGACCTGGATTCTTTTTTTCTTTCTTTCTTATTTCCACTGTTAAGAAAATCTGTGCGGGCTGGAGAGATGGCTCAGTGGTCTAAAGCACCTACTTGAAACAAGTTTGGCAAAGCACAGGGACCGCGGTTCAATCCTCCAGCACCACATGCCAGCCAGCCCCGCCCCCTGGTGGGCTGAGCTGGCCACACACACACACACACACACACACACACACACACACACAATAAATAAATGTAATAAATAAAAATAAATAAATATTTAAAAAAAAAAAAAAAGAAAATCTGTGCAATTCATTGGGCTGATCTTGCTAATATAGTATCATTCCCTCAACTTCTGTTCAGCTAATTAGAAACCTTGATTTCTCTTTATTATAAAACATAATGTTATCACTCTTTATAGGGATTGTAGGACTATCTTTAAGGGATAATGGCTATCTTATTCAAAAGGTTGTCATGAAATCCTTTTTTTTTAATCCCTAAGTACACTATTTAATTCCAGAATATTAATAAATTTATTATTTTAATAATATTTTAGTGAAGTTACAATTGTCACTATGAGGGTTATGATCACCTGAAAATAGATGGTTTATTCTTTAAGTTCAGATGCCCCTTCTATATTGTTCTAACTTAATGTCCTTGGCTAGAAACTTCAGTACAAAATGGAGTAGTAGTGACAAGAGAATTAATCCTTGTTTTCTGGATTTCTAAGTAAGATATTTTATGTGGAACTTTTTATGAATAATCTTTATGACTAGTTTATCTGTATTTTCAGCAAAGTTGCTCAGTGTAAACTGATCCACTATCTGATTAAATTAAAATCTTTAAGAGGAGCCTTGTGTTAAGTTTTTGAAGCTGCACAGACATCAGAAAAGAACTTTATAGCAGTTTACCCAGGTTTCTGCTTTTGTACAACTACTTGACCCCTGCCTTTGTGTGTGTGTGTGTGTGTGTGTGTGTGTGTGTGTGTGTGTGTAACCAGGGATTGAACTCAGGCCCTTGCACTTGCCAAGGAAGTGCTTATTCCACTGAACCATCTCCCTAGCTCCTGACCAGTGCCTTTCTTGCTATGACAACTTATGGCTACCAAGATTCTCCCAGTTGCTCATAACCATGGTATCCATTCTTTATGCATACGTGTGAACCTCCCTACAGCTTCGGACAAAGTCATGTTTCACAGAAAGAATTGCTTATTAGCCTCCTATTCCCACTGTAACACTTTACTGTGAGCTTAATGACTCAATACATATTTATTCTACTAGAGTCTTGGGGTAAGCAGTGAAGAATCATAGCAATAGCAGGGCTGCATGGATCCTGGAGATCCACGAGAGAATATCTCCTAATTTTTCAAAGACTAGAGATTGCTAATATTTCTTGGTTTGGGCCCTTTCTCATATTATTCCAGGTCATCTTACCATTGTTGTTTTTATTAGTACTTCTGATCCTTGTGTGTTAATATACCTTAAACTGTCCCCTTTGATGACAACAGGCACACTCAAATAGTCCAGAATGACATTTCTAGCTCAACATGCTCAATTGGATCACATTTGCAATGTTTCTTTTGCTATGTAAAGAACCATATTTGCAGGAGTTTTAGAAGTGAAATTATTTAGTCTTACTCATGGGGTTTATTGACCTTAAGGCTTGCTTTGCTCAATAGGCAGCACCTGAAAGCTCTCCCATACACTCGCCAGGCCTGTGATTGACCTGGATGTCAATGAAGAGTGAGCAAGGAAGAAAGTTAGGAAACATGACAGGGGCAAGACCATACATTTATATGTACAGGGTGGGTAAGGCAATGATCCTGAGAATCTTCAGAAGGTTTTTGAAGCTAGAAGTTGATTGGTAGGATTCTTACCCTAACTATATATGCTGATACCTGTGAACTAAGCAACTACACTGAAGATGGCAGTGTGTAACAGTAGGGTCATGCTTGGAGTGCCTGTCATTCTGGTCTTCTGTATATGTGCTGCTTGTCATGACACATATGTTGCTGCCATGCTGTCTCTCCAGTAGATGTTTGTTTAAAAAGAAAGGTGGTAGTGAATGAAGGCAAGAGACAAGAAAAAGCATGTTGTGGGACTGTCCTCCTACAATGCTCTATACGGTTAGCTTTCTAAACATCAGCGTAAAAATATGTAATTGTTTATCCCTATTTTTAAATATATTTAATATTTTAATTTTTTCTTCATATTCTGTAGGGACTTAAAACTTATCAATACTTGATGAAACATACTTGTTCCATGTCATGCCTAAGATGTTTGATATTCAGACAGATAGTGTGGTTAAGCTCAGCAGTGTATGTTGTAGGGTAAAAACAATAAGCTTCTCTTCTGGAAGGTTAACAACCTAAGTTTTCAGACCAAAAATTAGAGAAAATGGAGGGATGCAAGGACAGCCAACATTTTGGCCCGAACTTTTCAAAGTCAGTGAAGATTTAGGAGATAGGGGAACCTGTACTATAACATCATGTAACTCAGTTGTGTCCCAAATTTTCTGATGAAGAAGGTTATGGCACCATACAGGAAAGTGATTGATGATGTAAAGTGTGCCTAAGGAGAGTTACATGGAAAGAAAACATTCTCTCAGGCTTTCACAAAGAGCAAACTGATCAAGCAATGGCCATGACTCATCCAGATCTCTGACATTGAAGAAAGATCTACAAACTGTGGTACAGGGATTCAGGATACGTCCTGAGGAAATTTGACTAAACTTATCAGATAGAAAAGCTACATTTCTTGTTATATAGGTCTTATTTTATCTTGGTCTTAACCACCCAGCAGGAAAGTATAAAGATAAAGCATAAACAGTACAGTCATATCAACATACTGAGCTATAAAATGCTCAAGTCAACAACTTCTGACATCACCAGTCTTAGAGAAAACCCACTACTATTATGGACTACTGAAATATTTTGGAATATTTTGTTGAATTCACATACCTATAATATTTAAATGACAAAAATAAAAAAGGGGATACAAATGAACAACCATTTTGTATCTGTATATTCAAATTAGTTAGGGTAGATATACAGCTACATTCTCTTAATTCAATGAATAGAAAGATTTGATCTAATAGTGTTTGTGAACAGGATATCATGTCTGCATCTTGTACAATGAATAACCACTAAGACAACAATATACAATGTATTAATTATTGAAACTGTCTTACTAATTGAATTTGGAACTCTCTCACTGCTATTTGTTTCTCAGTAAAATTATGTGGAAAAATAATATTTACATATGACTTTATAAAACTATTGTTGAATCTTTTATGCTACTATTGTTGAATTTTTTCCTATTATTAACAGTGGTATAGTTGTTGATTTTTTAAATGTATTTAGTACAGGGTCTACAGAGTCTACAGGGTCTCACTATGTAGATTGGACTCATAGTGATTCTCCTGTTTTCAGTTTCCCAAGTACTGGGATTACAGGCATGTGCCACCATGCCCAGTATCAATCACCGACTCAGCATGCCCCAGGGGCAGGGCTGGTATTGCATGCGGGGATCAAACCGCAGCCTCTGTGTTCTGCCCAAGCAGGTGTTGTAGTCCTCTGAGCTATCGGGTCAGTCCCTATAGTTGTTGAATTTAATCAATATTTTACTATATGTCAACATTTGTTTTGTCTTTGAGTCTATATTATAATTAAAGATCTTTTTATTGATTAAAAAAAAACTGTCTGTCATTAGCTCACATATGACCCACTTCATTCATAAGAGGGATAGTAGATCCTCAAATATTGTTATCCCCTTCTGATATGGAACCTCTGTCCCCCAAGCAAGATTGGGCAGGCTGTGTATTAGGTCCCACTATTCTTAGATTGTTTCAGCAAAGCAGATCCTTCTCCCTAACAGTGAGGCAGTATTTCCTCAGCTGTGTTATAGATTATTAGAAGGTTTCCCTCCTCTCTAACCTCACTCCTGTGCTTGTTAGCCACCATCCCTCCACACAGGACACACATGCACCCCAGGCTTGGATAACCACTGCTTCGTTCACTACTTAAGTAAGAGTAACATTTCAGCTTTCACATAGAATTGGGAATGTCTTTATCTGTTTTGCATTTAATATTTATTTAATTTAACATAAGATCTCCTGGTTCAATCAGTGTGGCCACAGATGATAGACTCCCATTTTAGTCACAGATTCATATATCATTTTGGGGGGCCAGGGAGATAGCTAAGTAGACTATGCACTTGCCTGGAAAGTGCAAGGGCCTGAGTTCAATCCCCGGTTCTGCCAAAAAAAAAAAAAAAAAAAAAAAAAAGCCATTTTTACATGTACCACATTTTTTTATCTGTTCATTTATCAATAAAACTTATGCTGATTCCATGTCTGACTTGTTGAGAATAATGCTTTAATGAACATACAAAAAGAGAAAAGATATTTCTTGGTTATACTAATTTTTATTTTCTTTGGATGTGTAATCAATAGTGGGATACTATACCGTATAACAATCTAATTTTATTTGATCAGGAAACCATGTACCATTTTCTATATAGGGTGTACAGACTTATACTCACCATCAGAGAATAGGAGTTCTCTTTCTCTGTATCTTTGCTAAGATTTTATTTATCTTTTCAACAATAAGTGATCTAGAAAACATGTATGAAGTACAATCTCATTGTGATTTTGGCTTGCATTTTCCTGATGACTAATGAAGTTGATAATGTTTTAATAAAATGTTGGTCCTTTCTATATTTTCTTTTGAGCAGGGCTGGCACAGCACACTGGGGATCAAACCCTAGTCCCCGCATCTGCCTAAGCAGGCATTTTAATCCGATGAGCTATCTGGCTGTCTCTACTTTTTTTCTTTTGACATTCATCTATTCATGTATATTAATCTGGTCTTTTCAAATAAGATTATTTTCATTACTAGCAGTACTTTGTTATTAAATAGAATTCTTTATGTACTATGGATATTAATACTTGTCAGATGTCTAGTTTACAGCTATTTTCTTCACTAATAAGTTGTCTCTTTGCTCTTTTTATTGCTGCTTTTCTGCAAAAGTCTTTTAATTTGACTTAATCCCATTTGTCAACTTTTGTTTTGCATTTCTTATACTTTAAGGTTCATATCCAGAAATCGTATTTCCTGTCCAGTGACTTTAAACATTTACCCTATATTTCTGTAGTGAAGTTTGGAGTCAATCTTTATGTCTTTGATCTACTTGAATCAACTTTTGTATATGGTGAGAAACAGGGCTCTATTGTTAATTTAGTATATAGATTTCTAGTTCTCCCAGAATAATTAATTACAATAAATATTATTTTTATTTTATAGATAAATAAGTTGAACTATAATATAATGAGCACTCTCAGGGTCACCAGAATAATGGTAGAGTTGGTTCTGAATCTGAAGTACTTTGATTTTAAATGTTTCACTACTATTCCATTCTGCCCATAGCAAAAACTAAACAGAAATTCTATGCTGTAAGATTAAGAAATGGAGATGAAGTGACTTCGATAAATAAGAGCTAAATGTATTAGAAGAAGACTATGAAGAGATGACTATGCCTGCAAATTAGTGCATGGGCATGGTTACTTGTTGAATTTCTCTTCTGTCTTGTGTCTTGATGTGCCCCCAAAGTCTCATGCAGTCCTGGGGGTGGGGCTCTTCATAGTTGCTGGATCTAGAGTGTGTGATGCTGGGATTGATTTACGATGCAATGCTAGAATTGAGGTCTCCCCTCCATGAATGTGAATGCTACAAACTGAAAGGGTAATATAAAATATAAGGGTGATACAAGTTATAAGAGACAAAAAGAGCATCACGGATAATCACCTGTTGCTTCGTTGCTACCTCACAGCTTGCTGACCTCTGCTCACCAGAACTGAAGAGTTTGTCCTCTGCAATGACCCTCTTCCATTGCACCCTGCCTTGGAACAAGCCAACTACAAACTGAATCAACCAGTAACTGTGAACCAAAGTAACCTTTCTTCCTTTAAGTTTGGCTGTCAGATATTTTGCTTTAGCTATGAGAAGAGTAACTAAGACAATTAACCTAATATTCAAATTTAACATCATCTCCTTTTCTGTGCTGAGGTATGAAAACCTAATATCATAAATCTTCAGTAAAAGCCTATTTTGTGTTCCCAGGTTTTAGCACAAGAAAAATATATCTCTTTGAGTCAACAAAGTGGAATATTATCAATATGACCCAGGTCATTCAAAATCCAGACCTTAGCAAGCACAAAAAGTGAGAATAGAGGCAAATAAGAAGACATAATGTTGGAAATGTGCCAGAACTTAAGGTAATAGCCTGTATTTTCTTGTGCTAGTAGAGGTGGTTTCATACTGTATGTGTTATCAATTGCAATACTGTCTTTTTGGGGAGCTAACAAATATATAGGGAACAGTTATTTGAGTACCTTCTCCCTTTGCCTCTGAGTTATGCAATTTCTGAGTTTCAGGCAATACAGTGGGGTCTTATACACACATTTAAAAATTTGTTTTAATCTTTCCACCTAAACAACAAGATGCTTCACTTAACTAGCTAGATGGAGATACATAGATAGATAAAATAGATTAGTGAAAAAAGCATACTGGTAGCAACTTATTGATAAATTTATTTATTTTTTTCTTTTCTCTATTTTAAGGAAGGGTCTACAGGGTGTTCAGGGTCTCACTACTAGATCGGACTAGTAGTGAGTCTCCTGTTTACAACCTCCCAAGTGCTGGGATTTCAGGCACACGCCACCATGTCCAGTCTCAGTTGCCATCTCAGAGTGCTCTGGGGTGGGGCCGGCACTGCAGGACCAGGGATCAAATGCCCGGCCCCTGTGCCTGCTTGCAGGTGCTTTAATCCACTGAGCTGTTTGGCTGTCCCTTTCTTGATAAATTCAAAGTGTTTATTGTAATGATCATTCCCTCGTGATCAACTTGACTTAAATGAGAAACACCTATAACTTTATAGTAATGTACCTCACAGCATTGGACCCATTAGAGTCAGAATTCTGAAACCCAGATTCCACTTACCAGTGACCCCACTACATGTATTTGTGTTCATCTTAGACTGACTGCATCCCTCCATCCTATTCATTGCTTCCTCTCAAGATTCTATGTGACAAGGCTCCAAAAACCGATGCCCCTATTGTTCCCCTGAATTTAACCATGTTCATACCATGTTAAAGCCCTTTGTTGTTCCAGTTAGCATCTCTAAATAAAGCATGCTAGAATTAACCTAAAGAAAATAAAAAGAAACACCTAAAACACTTATATATGTGTCCCTGAAGAAGACTTCACAGTGTCAAAACATTGAAGGAAAAAAAGTGTTCCCTGAATTTGGGTGCAATGTCAAATTGTCTGGGCCAGTAGATAGGACAAAAAGTGGCCGAATGAAGGATTAAACTTGCCCATGGTTACAAGATCAATTCTTGATTGGGTAGGTCTTTGCCACTATAAACACCATGTCAGACTATGGCTTCTCCAGCCTTGGACTAAAGCCTTGGTGTCTTTCTGTTTTAGTCTTCCAGCTTCTTGGATTGAGAAGCTATTGATTTCCACCTCTCTCTAGTGGTCAGTGTGGAACTATACAGACTACATTGTGGAACCATCCAGACTCTGATTATACAAGCCAA
>NW_004524730.1:5039451-5069136 GCF_000260255.1 Octodon degus | reverse complement strand
AGAATGAATATTTATATATAAATATTCAATGTGGTTCTATTTCCCTAGAGCATACTACATTTCTTTATATGGTTATGTGTTCATTCCTCATTATTCCTCTTTTATGAATGTGCTTTTCACAACAAACATAAAATAAGAAATGATTGTACATTCTTCAGCAGTTGGATCCCTGAGTATAAAAACACATCATGTTAATGTTTTCTCAAAGATGTCTGAAATCCTAGCAATTACACATTCTTAATAATTTGTTTTATCTGTCATAAAATTTCTTGAACATTCTTTTGTCCATAACCTGTCCTGAGCATTACATAGTTCACAATTTACTGGAGAGACATAAAAAAATTTACTGTGACATTTTCTACAATGAGGTTGATGTGGATAATGATGTGGACTATGAATAAATCAAATTACAATAGCACTATATTTGTACTTGGAGTAGACATCAAAAAGTTAACACTTCTTTTTTTCACTTGCTCTACAACTTCTCTTTCTAGAAAGAAAGCATATGCAGACTGTGATAAATTAAATTTTACTTAATATGCAAGAGCTTATCAGGATCTACTTTAGAAATCAGTAATTTCACCTAAACCATTTGGCAGGCTCTTTTTACCATTATCAGGAAAATCAAGGTTTCACAGAACAAACATTTCCATAAGGCAACATATGGCATTTCTCTGTCTTGGTCAAGAGAGAAACTCAGATCTCATCAGTTTGAATCAAAGTATGGTAAAATCCAAAACATCTGCCAACTCCTGATTTCACAGATGTGAGTCAACCAGAAAATGTATCCTGTTGCACTGAATAAAGAGGCTGCGGCTGCCTTTTGCAAATTCTGCTTGATTGAGAAAACAGTCCAAAAGCAAAGTTTGGAAGAAAGTGCAGGAAATATAAAAACAAAGAGACCAAAGGAAACATGAATAAATCAGGAACCTAAACTTGGCTGGGCATCTCCAAGTTTCTTGTTTCAAATATGTTCAAAAACAATCCTCAAGAGGAAATGAAAAGGACAAACAGCCTAACCTGTTGTAACCCTCCCCAACAGATGTAGCCTTCTAACGTCTTTGAACCTCCCACTCCTAAAAAACAAAACTCAGTTGATATCTTAGCCTGTGATACTCTTACTTTCTCAACACATTTATGCAGACAGGAAATAGAAGTGTGGTGAAACACTTACTTTCCCATGAGGGTCATGGGGATATATACAAGGACTAAGAACAAGGTCAGAAAAGTTAAGAAAGACGAAATCATTGGCTTCTTAATGCAGAAGACAACCACGCAGGAGGAGAACCTTTAATAACGTCAAAGACATGAGTAAAAGCTGACTGAAAAGAGTTTCTTACACAGTCCCTTTTCTGTTGGGCAGCTTGGCTTTCCCGGATCCAGAAGCTCAGTAGCTTTTGTGTCCCTCAGTTGCATGGCATTGCACTCTGAGTACAATAAATGCCTTTGTTGTTGATCTCATATGGGATGGTGAAACAGGGTTGCCTTCTTCCAGGCTGAACTCAGACTCACAGCAGTTTTCATTCGTCAGTCACAACTGGTGACAAATGCCTCGCGTAAGCTAACAGAGCTGGCTTCTACCAATTTTGCCCTCAAATTGTAAAAAATATATTCTTGTTAAGTCCATGCTAGTTGCAGACTGGGCATGGGGGTCCTCGCCTGTAATCCCAGTGCTTGGAAGGCTGGAAACAGGAGGATCACTTGTGTAGTGAGACCCTGTAGACCCTGTACTAAATATATTAAAAAATTAAACATTAGCATTTGGAAGTAAAGGACATTAATTAATAGCAATCATGTTAAACTTTGAGGGACTATTGTTATCTCTATGTTTCAGATGAGGCAATTGAGAAGAAAAGCCATCTAGAACCTTTTGTAACACTCTCAGTGAGATGTGTAGAGGCTTGAGCTTCACACCAGGGTTTGATGATCTGAAACAACAAACTGATTCCTAAACATCCACTGCACTGGGGGCTGCTTTTCTAGAGCCCTGACTGGGACTCTATATGCTTTCCTGGAAGTATGGGGCATCATAAATCCAAAACTATACATTTCCTAGAACAATGTGATCAAGTTTTTGGATAAAATAAGCACAAGGGGTAAAATGAATCATATTTCATGATGTCTCATGAAATTACCCTGAAAATACAACTATAAGAAAACTTTCATGCATCTAAAACCACAAGTTTATTAACATGACAGGGATTGGGGCTGGGGAGATAGCGCAGCAGAATAAGTCCTTTCCTGGCAAGCACAAGGGCCTGAGGTCAATGCGCAGTTAAAAAAAAAAAAAAAAGTCTGGGATCATCTGAAGATACAAAACATCCACCAGGTGTGGTGTTTATGGTCCTGTCAACACAAAAACTCTGGGGCCGAACCTTTAGGATATCTGTGCCCAACTGTTTCATTTTATCTAGAATTCAGTTTCCTCATCAGAAAGTCTCTCTCTCTCTCTCTCTCTCTCTCTCTCTCTCTCTCTCTCTCTCTCTCACACACACACACACACAAAATTAACTAGATGTGCAGTAGTTCCTTGCAGACTTCAAATTTTGTGAAGCTTTAGTCTTACCCTCTGCTAAAATGGAGGACAAGGACATAGTTTATGTTCTCTGTTTTCTCTCCAGAAAGTAAAAGCACCATGAGGATCAAGGCAGCACTGGGACTGCCTGTGCAGACAGAGGTAGGGATGATACAGTTTCTTCTTGTCTGTGACCTGCTCTGCCCCAAGCTGCAGGGACAGATGAGTGCTCTAGGTCCTCATTCTGACCAAAGTATCCTTGCCCTTGGAAGGCCACCTGCAATTAGAATAACTGGAGGACAAGAAAACACACAGTGAGGTGCTGGGGCTGGGGCCATCTCTGACAAAAATAAAAACAAAAAAGGGGACATAAATGAAGGACAATTTTGTAATGAAAAAATATGTATCTGTATACACAAAATAAGATAGATATACAGATACTTTCTCTTAGTTCAATGAGAAGAAAGATTTGTACTAATAGTGTTTAGACAAGATGGCATGCCTGCATCTTGTCCTCTGAATAAGCACTATGAAGACTACAATATACAATGTATTAATTATTGTAACTGTCCTACTAACATGTCTTGAAACTCTCTCATTGTTATTTCTTTCTTATTAAAACTATTTTTTTTAAAAGTCTCAGAAACCACAGGGGGTGGGGGGAAGAAAACACATTGAGGTGCTGGGCCTGGTTCCATCTATTAATGAATTTGGGGAGTCCTTTATGAGCCCCCCTCGAAGCTATATTTGAGAGGATAAGATAAGGACTTCCTGCTGTTGATGTTCCTGCAACAAACCCTGCAGTTGTTTTTCCTATATTCAGTGCCTTTGGCCCACAGCCCCCAGCATGAGCAGACCATGAGCACTGAGTTATTTACCATACCCTGGAAATTCGGCCTATCTGGAGGCTTGGGTTTAACTGTAATTGTCTGTATTAAGCCTGCTGAGAATATACACTCCTGGTTTCAGAATAGGCCCAAGAATAACCACATTCAAGTATTACAATTCTTTCCATTATGAATACAACACCCTAGAGCAGGTTTCTAAAGGCCCTGACAACTTGAATTACTGTCTTTTCCTACTCAGCTACTTGCAACTGAGCTTACAATGAAACAACATTAAACAATGTCACACCTCTTTAACCACAGACAGTGTAGAGGCCCTCATTCACACCCCTAAGGCAACATAAGAAAATCAGGGCTGGGCAGAGGGACAGAAGGCTGGGCGTCTCCACCACTGTGCTTTTGTCCACGAGTCCTGGCACTTTGGGGTAATTACTTCCAAGGAGTCCTGCACTCACTTTCTCTACTAAAGTATAAGGAAGAGCTGGGACACACAGGAAAATCTTTATGGATCTTTCCAGCTTCCAACTCAGTTCCTTTCAAGAAACATTTACAGAGTTTATACTCCATTGTAGTCACTGTGCTACACACTCCCAGCTGTCTGACTTATTCATTGTTTCACTGAAAACTGGGTAATTTTAATGTGTTTTTTGTGCAAAGTCACTAGACTGGAAGCCACCAGCCCAAGATTCTGCTTATACCTATATCATTCAATAATTTGGGCTATTTTTGCAAAGCTACATCAGCCATCTGGACTTTAGCTAAGAGCTTCATAAATAACAGCCTTAAATGATCTGCTGAGTGCTGGTGGACAGTCTGATATTAGTTCACTATTCTGGTCCCAAAGAAACAACTGAGTATATGCTCAATACCAGATAGTATGCAAGAAAGAAAATCTGGAAAAATCACTTTAAATATTTTATGTATTTACTTACTTGATACAGGATCTCACTATGCAGCTTGGTGGCCACCGTGGTGCACCCAGTATTCTGGGTTGGAACAGCATGTAGTACTGAGGATCAAAACTGGGTTCTTGCACTTGCCAGGCAGTTACTCAGACCATTGAGCTATCTCTCCAGCTCTGGAAAAAAATTTTAAACAAATATTCCTTTAAAAGGGCCAGTGAGATAGCTCGGGGGACTAGGCACCTGCTTTGGCAAGCACAGGGACCAGGGTTTGATCCCACAGTTCATAATGCTGCACTGTCCTTGCCCCTGGGACACACTGAACTGGTGACCGAATCTGGGATTGGTGGCACATATCTGTAATCCCAGCACTGGGGCGGCTGAAAACAGGAGGATCACTTCAAGTCTGAGTTGCATAGTGAGACTCTGTAGCGAATACATAAAGAAAACAAATATTCCTTGAGGACGAATATAAATTCCATATATTCATATGTCTCTACTGGTTCTGCAACCTAAACTGTGTCCTATAAAAACTGCGTCATTATTTTTCTCTGACACATTACTCTAGGGTTGCATTCTACAAACATGGTAAATGGTCCATTTAAAGTAATTTTCACAAGTGTTGGGGATTTTGCTTAGTGTCATGCTGCCTGCCTAGCAAGCATGAGGTCGTAAATTCAATCTCCAGTACCAAAAAATAAAATAGCAAAAAACAACAACAGGGGCACAGAATGTAGCTCAGTGGCACAGCGCCTGCCTGGCAAGCACAAGGTCATAAGTTTAAACACTGGCACACCTCTCCCCAAAAGATTATCATCCCAAAATAAGTATTACAGTAAAAGACACACTACCAATAATCCCTCTTAAAATACTCTCACTCACTTTGAGCACACTTATCTCATTTTTGTCATTTTTATTAATTTTCCTAGTATATTTTGATATGTATAATGGCCATATCCATCTTAGGGAATTTATGCCTATCAGGACACTACGTGTTTCTAACTATCCCATTGTTCTGACCACATCTGAGGCAGTTCTTGAAGTCATCCTTCCTGGGTGACCGCAGTTGTGCTGTTATGTCTGATTTAATTCCTGGATTGATTCAAAATAGGGCATTTACTTTTCTTGGTTGTTCTGACTTTGGGAAAGATCCAGACCTCACACACTGCCAGATCTCATGAATAAAGTAGAGAAGGATCCATCATGAGGTTTCACGGGCCTTCCTTTCTGTTGAACAGCACTCAGAAACAGCAGTCCTCATATTTTTTAATCACTCCCTATGAAAACACAATCATAAAATCATATTTCCAGAACTACTTAAGAAACTGGCAGAACGATGGGATAAGTGTATTGAAAGTGAGAGGTGGTACTTTGAGGGGGCTATGCACAATGTACCGTTAGTTATAACTTCTCTTAAATTTAAGCATTTTTCATGTATTCTTAATCACATCTTGTGTTTCATCTGTAACTTTGTTCTCAATATACAGTACAGACGTCAATGAGGACCAGAGTAAATTTTAGGTTTTTTTTTTTAATTTTTTACCTATTATTTTAAAGTAAGCACCCACCTGGCAAGTGCAAAGACGCAGGTTTGATCCTTGGTACCACATGCCATGCCAGCCCCAGAACACCAGGCAGGCCATGCTGGCCCCCAAAACCGGGCATGGTGGTGCATGCCCATAATTCCAGTACTGGGGAGGCTGAGACAAGAGGATCACTATGAGTCTGAGCTGTGCAGTGAGACCTTGCAACAAATAAATAAATAAATCTTTTTAAAAATCAGTTAAATCTTTCTTTTTTGATTTCTTGTTAATTTGGAATATAAACCAAAAATCTAATTTTCCTTTTTCCTTCTTAGATTAGAAGTGCTGATACTGTGGCTGGCTCATGTAACTTACTCTCATCAATCCCATGTCAACAAACATAATTGAAGGCTTGAGCCAATTTCTGTTTTAGAACATCCGTATTTACCAGGAAAAGAACATGGCCTTGTAGTCACTGTTTCAAAGAAAATAATAGACTTATGAAGCCAAATTTGAGTAGCCCTGAAGTATAAAACCAAGTCCATTCTATATCACCCAAATTTAATCCAACTTTTAGAACCTTGAACAAATACAAAAATTATTTTAATCTACTGTATTTTGAGACACTACCTATAAGCCCTGTGACAACAATGAGTGCTGTTATGGTCTATGCCTAGATGTGCTCGCAAAGCCTCATGCAGTGGTGGTCCAGTCTTCTGGAGTTTGTGATTGGTTCATGATCCAATGCTGGGATTATGGATATGAGTGCTACAACTGCTCTGGGACAGGTAGACTGTATACAGTATAGGAAGGAAAAGGGGCTTGATCCCTTACTCCTCCCTTTTTGCTTTTGATGTTTTCTACCCCATGAACGGTTGCCCCTCTGCCATTTGCCACTATGAGTTGAAGCCAGCCAAGTGAGGACTGAGGCATCCACAAACTGTGAGCTAAACAAAGCTTTACTCCTTAATTTTTTTTTCTGCAGTTGTTTCTTTATTTTAGAAGGTATTGATTCAGACATTTCAGCTGTGTGATTCCCATTTTCTTCTATGCTGTCATCCTCTGCACTTGTTCTGGGTGGCCTTGTGGTCTGAGATTGCATTTTGCTCCTTCTCTTTGTCATTTTGTATAGCACTGTCTTCTAACCTTTGGTGCAGAACTTTGGTGCAGTTATAACCTTAGCACCTACTGATATTTGGGTGTGGATCTATGAAGTTTGAATTCATCCAGTTGTGCCTGGCTTGGATCTGGCTACTGTGCTTATCTCCTTCCTGCTACAGCCCTTGAGAGTGAACTTGTTGTGCCCCTCTGTCCTGCTCCTGGATTACCTGGGTGGTTCTGGTCCCTACTCTCTCTGAAGGGACCTCAGCTGCAGAGTTTCACCCCTGGCCTGTCTGCCGGGCCTGGGCTGGATCCAGAGAAGTCCAGGGGGGCACAGAGGAGAGCAGAAGCTCTCCCACACACTCGCCAGGCCTGGGCTTGGGCTGGCTCTGGAGGGGACTACTTCTTTAACTTTTGGTGTGTAGTATTTTGTCCCAGTAATGAGGAAAAAGTAACCAACACAAATGGACACTTGAAAAACTCACAGACTTTTCATTTCTTTAAATACCTTTGACTCCTGGATCCTTACTTTCTACAATTTCTAGCAAATGTATTCACTTCAGAAAAATCAATAAGAGGGCTGGCCAAATAGCTCAGTGGATTAAAGTGCCAGAAAGCAGGTGCAGGGGGTTATGGTTTGATCCCAGGGCCTGCCATGCCAGCACCACCCCCGGGATGTGCTGAGATGGTAATTGAGACTGAAAATGGTGGTACACACCTGTAATCCCAGCTCTTGGGAGGTTGTAAACAGGTGGATCACTACAAGTCCGATCTAATAGTGAGACCCTAAACAGCATGTAGAACTTTCCCTAAAATACAAAAAAAGAAAGAAAGAAAGAAAAGAAAAGAAGAAAAGGAAAGGAAAGGAAAGGAAAGGAAAGGAAAGAAAAGAAAAGAAAAGAAAAGAAAAGAAAAATCATGAAGAAAAACATAAAAGAGTTTAGGGTATTGGGTACAGAGATTAAGGACATAATTACTATATTAAAGGAACTCATGGTCCAAAGGAGATGCAGATAAATAAATCTAAAAATATATTAAGATGTGGCATGAACTCTGACAACTGGAGCCATTCATCAAGAGATCTGTAAGTAGCCATGGGGGGGGGCACCTTAACAAACCATGGATTAAGTGGATTCAGTAAATGTCTGAGGAGGTGGTGATGTTTAATTTGAGTTTTTTCAGGATTAAAGAAAAATAGGAAAATGTAGAGAAAGTAAAAATGTTAAAGTAGATGAGGATGTGGGTAGTAAGTATGATGAGGTGAGTAATAGACAGCAAGACTCAGTGAAATATAGGAAAAAGATGGACCGTGAGATCAAAAAGGCAGTGAGTGAGCTCATATTCTGTCTCCAATACTTTATAAGCCTATTAATTTTCATGGCTCTTAAATTCTTCAAGGCTCAGTTTTGCTAACTTAAAGTGAGAAAAATGATGCATTTCATGCAAAGTGCTTGTGAATTTTAGGTGCAATGCAAGTAAACCAAAGAGCAAAGGGGTAGCTAATAGTGAAAAGGAGAACAATAAGTCAATGAAAAGCATAAAGTAAGGGGATAAAGAGAGAATACCACAGCAGGCCTTTTCAACCAGTGTCAAGTGAAGGACACAATCTTCTGCTGACCCTTCTTCATGACTTTGGCCACAAAATTAACTGGTATTTCCCAGCAGAAGGGAGGAATCTATGAACCTCCTTGATGGCAGTATATCTTCTATAGAAACAAACACCTCTCTCCTTGGCGGCCCTTGCATCACACCCACTCAGCTTCTTTGCTGCCCAACCTCTGTGAAGGAGGATCACATTCACTTTGATTGGAATCTTTGAGGTTCTGGAGCACTGTCATGTAAAAGGGAAATTTAGGAGGCCAAGTATAAATCCTCACTACTCACCACAGGCTCCAATGTTCCACTTCTCCTTCCCTCCCTGAACACAGCTCTTATAAAGCTTTTTCCTCTCTTGTGGCTTGTATCTAGAATGCCCCAAATTTGGGGAGTCATAGGTAGAGTTTTGGAAGGTACATGGACAATGGGTGTGCTACAAATATTAGTAGAATAATCCACTGATGAGTTCAAAGCTGACAATGAGTTCATTGGGTTATGATCTTTATTGGTGTATTCTTGTCTCTGGCTTCTTTTGTGTCTCTCTGCTTCTGCAGTTCCAAGGAGTCAGCAGATTTCTTCCAGGAGACCCTTCTACCATGCTGCTTCTGAATTAGACCTGGCAAGCATAGTCTAAAATCTCAAAACTATAGGCCAATTAAATTTTTCCTCCTGTAAGCTATGGGAATCAGATATCCTGCATTCGGGACAGGAATGTGACCAGCTCACCTCACAGTGCTGTGTCTTCATGTTCTTCACAGACTGCAAGGAGTTTATGGATCCTTCTAGATTTATCTGTGCCACAGGCACCTTTTTTATCTTGCCTTTGCTTAGAAATCCTTTTCAACACTTTTCTTATTTGTTAATGTGTTTACAACAGACTTCTGGTCAAAACATTAATGTTTCTTCCTCAGAGAATGATTTTTCCCCATTGATTCATTTGTAACAATGTGTTTCAATAAGAACTTAGATGCACTTTTATATCTCACATGTACACCTTTTTTATCTTTCCCTATTCACATTCAGGTTAATCATCTGAGTAAGATTTTAAAAACCAAAAGTCTAGAGAAATGACTGGAACAGAGGCGGTGTCAAATAATGATTTCTTGCACACACATACAAGCAGAACGAATTACCACAAAGTCTGAAGACACAGAGTCGGTTCAATAAAAGACCAATTTATCTAACCAAAACTTCCCTGAAATGGAACAAGGGTACTCACGTAGCTGTGAGCCAGAGTGCGACATGCAAGGGCAGGAGTGAGAGATCGGCAGGAGGTGTCCCAGGGGCACATCCACGTAGTGCTTGGCTGTCACATTAATGTATCATATTTCATTGTTTGGAAAATACAGGGCCTTTGAAGGATATATTAATCACTATCCTTGTTTAAAAAAATAAAATCAATCTGCTCTTTTAAAAAGAAAAAAAAGTATTTAGTAGATCAAAGTGCTCACAGACCATCTAAGAGAATCAGAAATCCTGGGGTTGTTGCTACACAGCTGCAAATGAAGCTGCTCTAGCCCAGGCATCTGCACACATTGCAAGACTCCTATAACAGAAACGCTTCTGCCATCGTACCCACCCTGGCCTTGACTCCATGCTGAGTACCACGCTAATGTTAGGGAGGAGATTTGATCTCTTGATTCACCCTCCAGGCTTAACCAAAGGACATCTGCTGTCCAGGATACAGGTTAGATACTATCACATTTTCAACTTTTTCCATGGAGAAAGATGTGTCAGAAACACTTGGACAGTGGTTAATGACCCAGGC
Organism: Octodon degus; assembly: GCF_000260255.1. Classification (NCBI taxonomy): domain Eukaryota; kingdom Metazoa; phylum Chordata; class Mammalia; order Rodentia; family Octodontidae; genus Octodon; species Octodon degus. The sequence goes on along the minus strand of NW_004524730.1, from coordinate 5,058,886 downwards.
AACTGTATCTTCCAGCCAGACTTGCACTCGGGGGCAAGGGTCTGACTAGAAGATAATGTTAAGTAACCAGTCAAGTGTTCCTAAGAACGGATATCTTCAGTGGGAAGAAGGTGAAACTAGCTATGTTCTAAGGAACCTGCCAACTCTGTAATGTTTTGGAGACAAGCTCTCAAAAAGAGTGTAAATTAGGAGCATGCGTTTTTGGCATTGGGTAACACAATGTTCTCCAACACAGCTCTCAGCCTGCATGAAACCATGAAATGTGTCAGGTGCTCTATGAGGAAAAAGATGAGGAGGACCCTTGCTGTAAACACACCCCATGCCTTTCCCTCTGCACATGTTTTTTTGGGCTGAAAACTCTACCTTAAGTCTCATTTCTAGAGCTAAGAATACTTGTTAGCACAAACACGTATGTTTGTGGAAAGGAGTGTTGACCTTGTGATGGCACGACCACTGCTGCCCTTCCATTTCCTGCTTCTCAGTGAATGATCACGTGAGGATGCTGGCGCATTCACAGCTGGGAAGTTTAAATAGTCTCAGACCCAGACACTTACATGTCTGCTGCTGCTTTGTGTGCTGCATCCCCTTCAGAAGTGGAATTGCACAAGGAAATCAGAAGGAAATGAAAAGGGTATTTTACTCAGACCTCAGGTTTTGACATTTCTCTATTACTGAATTTCTATACTCAAAAAAAAAAAAAAAAAAAAAGGACTTCATTTGTACTACTGCGATTTTAACCAAAAACTGAAAGAGGGGCTCCTTGTCATTATGATTGTCCCACTCACATGGGAATTTTGCAGTATAAAAAAGAAAGTGATGGAAGATCAGCTCCAAAGTATCACACAAACTCCCAAAGATAGATACTGTGCTAGACTTAACTATCATTACCATGGCTGTGATGTTGTTATGGTTATGTAAAATATTACTACTGAGAGATTGAGGTAAAATAAAAGTAGGACCTGTCTATATTGCTTAAAAAGATTAAGTCTGTGATTCCATTCTTAGTAGGAATCTGGTACAAGCATTTCAGAAATCAAAGAGTTCTTAAAACACTAAGAATAGAAATTCCATTTGACCCCACTTTGTATCTTCCCATTGTCATATTACACTAATTTAAATATGCCTGTGTTTACACACACATACCTAATAATAGTTAAATTTTGGATGAGGCCCATCAACAGGCAAAAGCATTTTGATATTCAGACAGATAGTGAGGTTAAGCTCAACTGCCTATGTTGTAGGGTAATAATAATAAGTTTCTCTTCTGGAGGGTTAACAACCTAAGTTTGCAGACCAAAAATTAGAGAAAAAGAAGGGCTGCAAGGACAGCCAAGATTTTGTCCCTAGCCTTCCAAGGTCAGTGAAGACTCAGGACGTAGGAGAACCTGTACTCTAACATCATGTAACTCAGTTGTGTCCCAAATTAACTGATCAAGGAGATTATGGGGCCACAGAGAAAAGTGATCTATGTTGTAGAGTATGCCTAAGGAGAGTAACATGGAGAGAAAACATTCTCTCAGGCTTTCACAGAGAGCAAATTGGTCAAGCAATGGCCATGACTCATCCAGACAGCTGACACTGACAAAGTATCTACAAACTGTGGTACAGGGTTTCAGGATAAATCCTGAGGGGACTTGACTGACTTTATCAGATACAAAAGCTACATTTCTTGTTATATAAGTCTTTCTTTATCTTGGTCTTACCTATCCAGCAGAAAAGTATAGATTTGACGTATAAAAAGTAAAGCCATATTAATATGCTGAGCTGTAAAAGGTTCAAGTCAACAACTTCTGACATTGCCAGTCTTAAAGAAAACACACTACTATTATGGACTACTGGACTATACTGGAGTATTTTGCTGAATTCATGCATCCACAATATTTAAATTATAATGGAATACCCTTTTCTGACAAAACTAAACAAAAAAGGGATACAAGTGAACGACCATTTGGTATCTATATATTCAAAATAGCTAGGATACATATACAGCTGCATTCTCTTAATTCAATGAATAGAAAGATTTGGTCTAATAGTGTCTGTGGACAGGATATCATGTCTGCATCTTGTACAATGAATAACCACTAAGACAACAATATGTAATGTATTAATTATTAAAACTGTGCTAGTAATCGGTTTTGAAACTATCTCATTGCTATTTGTTTCTCAATAAAATTATTTTAAAAAGGCAAAAGGACTAAAATTATACATATACCATTATATAAATTTATATATATATAATTATATAAATTTACATATATAAGTATATAAAATTACTACTCAGCCATAAACAAGGATAAATTTAAAACATTCACAGGAAAATATTTGCACGTCATGTTTATTTATTTTATTTATTTACTTTTGTATTTTAATAAGGGTCTCAGGGTCTACAGGGTCTCACTACATAGATCGAACTCGTAGTGATCCTCGTGTTTTCAGATTCCCATAGAACTGCAATTACAGGCGCACCACTATGCCCAGTCTCAATCACCATCTCAGCACATCCTGGGGACGGGGCCAGCACAGCACCCTGAGGATTGAGCCCCGCTGCTGTGTCTGCCTAAGCAGGTGCTTTAATCTGCAGTTATTTGGCCAGCCCTTGCACCTTGTGTTTATAGTGCATAAGTAAATAATTCAGACACAGAAGGTCACATTTTGCATGATTTCTCTCATAGAGATATGCAAAGTGCAAATATCTTAAAGAGCAAAAGAAAACAAAGAAGACAGCAAAGAGAGAGAAAGACTTTGTGGACATGGAAAGCAGATTGGGCAATAGAGAAAGATGAGGAGGAGGTAAGAGGAAGGGAAAGTAAATGGTTCACTATGAAATTGTCCCTAGGATGCATACATTTTCTATGTATCACATATATAGTAATAATACTAAGAAGAATAAATGTGATCGTATGTTTAAATTTACTATTACAGTTAAAAACTAAAATTCGTTAAAAATTTAAGAATTTAACATCAGCCACAAGAATTGATTCAGAGTTCAGACTGTCACAATCAAAGGCCTTGTCCAGTGAAAGAAGGACAAAACACATGCCTAGTGCCCAATGCTTTAGAGGCACTTATTTTCACTCCTTCTTGAGCACATGTACCAATGACAAAGAGTTGTTTTCAACTCAAAATAAGTTCAGTGTTCCTAAATAAAACTGTGGAAAACAGAAGGAATAAAATAAATTGTTCATGTCTGCTTTAAATTTGCAAAATTAGAGCTCAGTGCACCTAACTGGCCTATTTAAAATCATAATTAGAAAGTGACTATGTTTGATTTCAAACTTTAATGTCTGCCTCTTTTCCTCATTCTGACCTGGACTAGCAGTGCAGGATGCAGAAAGCTCTTCTGTCTCCATCTAGAAGGATACTCAGATAATCTCATTCCTGACATTCAGGGAGGCATCAAGGGGTGTGTGTGTGGTGGGGGAGATGCAATCAAGTCCCAATTTCCAATGGGCTTGCTGGTCCAGGGAGTCTTTGATCCATGAGCTTCTGGACCAAAGCACCATGCACATTTTTTCTCCCAGAAACTCTCACAGAAACCTGTTTCTGAGCCACCAGCAGCCACATTTGGCCAAGAATAAGCCACAGTGGACACTCTCAGTTTGTCAGTATGAGTCTAGCTCCCGCCTCTCAGATTTGTGACTGTGCCAGAAACTTGCCAGCCTTAACGTTAGACAGAAGGCATCCAAGGAGGTTATGTTTTGAGCACATGGAAAGACACCCATGCTCTACTAAAAACTAAGACAACCCAGCATTGTTTTTAAAATAAACCTCTCCTTGAGGATGTTTTTCCAAATAGGAATATATATATATATATATATATATATATATATATATATATTCATCTGATCCATGAATGAAGAATTATAATGATGTGGAATTTAAGCTCACGTGGAGTCTATAGCTATGTTGTTTTCTGATATTTTCAGTATTTGAACATAGGAGAAGAAAAGCCCGTGAAAAGTTTTTGAGTGCAGTGAGCCTATTGCAAAGAAGGACAAGGTGAGGTGTGAGAGATTTACCAAAGTCCTCCATCACTGTGAGATCTGAAGCACCCCTTTTCACAATGTCTTCTGCACAGCAACCTCTCCAAAGGACTGTGAAGATCAGTAAATTACTATTCACAATTTTAATTCAGCAAGTGTACTCACTGTCACAGGTTTAAACAATGACACTAGGGGATTTCTCGGAGGCCCTCTGTATGTTAGAAGGTGTCTGTCACACGTGTGCTGTGTTTTGCACACTGACTCTACCCCACGCGTGCAATTCATTTCACCTCACAAGAATGTGTGTGAGTGGATCACTTTCTTGTCTTCTATTCATTCAGCTCCTTGATCAAGCCATTGCCTCAGATAGTCTTGGTCATCTTATTAAGAAACTGAAGCCCCTAATAATTCTCTACTTGCTCTATTTTATGTCTAAGATTATTTATTTATTTATTTGGTAGTACCAGGGATTGGATTCAGCAGGAAGGCACTTATGCCACTGAACTATCTCCTGGCCCTTAAGATTGTCTTTTACAGGGCTGGAGAGATCGCTTAGTAGAATAAGCATTTCCCTGGCAAGCGCAAGGGCCTGTGTTCAATCCCCAGTTCCCCCAAAATAAATAAATAAATAAATAAATAAATAAATAAATAAATAAATAAAATGAAAGGGGGGCTGGTGAGATGGCTCAGTGGTCTAAAGCACCTACTTAGAACAAGCTTATCAAAGCACAGGGACCGCGGTTCAATCCCCCAGCACCACATGCCAGCCAGCCCTCCCCCTGGTGGGCTGAGCTGGCCACACACACGCACACACACACACACACACACACACACAGAGAAATAAATAAATAAATATTTAAAAAAAAATAAAAAATAAAAATAAAATGAAAGGGTCTGGGGAGATGGCTCAGTAGAATAAGGCACTTCCCTATCAAGTGCAAGGGCTACATTCAATCCCCGATTCTGCCAAAAAAATTGTATTTTACAATATTTTTACAATTTCAATTTACAAATAAGAAATCTGAAATGGATGAGTATTGCCCTGTGGAAAAGCACAGCTAGTACCTCTTAAGCACGTACAATTCATCAAGCTGTCATAGAAGTCCTTCAAATATTTCAGCTTATTAACTGAAATTTAATTAAATTTTGAATGCATCTTTTTTAAAGGTATTAAAGTATTTAAAAATCAGTGCACTGGAATGCAAACTTCACTTGTTTTCACCATTTGGCTCAGGAAGTGCAGGAAAGATGAAGATGGAGCCTGATTCCACACCTGACTCCCTACCTCTTGTGTCTTGCTCTCTGTGTCCCCAAACCTGAAACTGGCACACCACTGGGCACAAGATAACTGGTTAATATGTAGTCACTTAAAGAAAAATGTACACTCTGGCTACCAATAACTCTAAGTCCTGCATGAGGTTAGCTGAGCTTTACAATCTGTGATATTACCAAGCCCTTTCCCCATCATGGCACTGTGGTCTCCACTCTTGGGTGTCTGATGCTATTGAAACCCAGCACCAACTGCGCCAGCAGGGTATGTGAACTACTTTTTATTTCTGGGCACTCTGATATTCACAGGGGTTAAGGGGCAAGCCGGCAGGCAGCACAGTTGTTCAAAGCATCTCCTCTTGCATTGTGTCATGTACCACTTTTTCTGCTTCTCCTTTGTCAAAACTCAAGTTCAGACTGTGAATTTACAACCGTCTCCTTCACTGGTCTAGGTGATATTGAATAAAATGTAATCTGCCACAGAAAATTCATCACAATTCTTTTTCTTAGCAATCTCCTATATTATTTCAGAAAGAAACATTGAATTTGGATTCCACGCCCGGCAGTGGGCTATGTTCCAGAGACTTTTAAGGATATAGACCCTTTTTTATAATTTGCATGTGGTGCTTGAGCTAATGGAAGAAATCATGATATAAAAAAGGAAATTTCAGTGCGATGGGGTTAGTGTGTTTAGTGAAAATGTCCCAGGCAGGAGTGGGGTATGAAAAAATGAATAGGTTGGTCTCTAAGGCCCTACTGACCTAATGATTTTGTGACTCCACTTCCAGTTACCCAGGTTCCTAACTCTGCCTACTTCAGAAAAATTCATGACTTAATAATGCATGAAGGAACATTACCTTAAGGTATAATTATGCTTTTCCACAAATGACCTAAGCAATTACGCCAGAGTGGTGAGCAGAAATTGCAGCGGGAAGTCGGAACAAGTGCACAGACATCTAATGCTACAAAATGATCCCCGTTTCAATTTTCCTTCTCATAACTACATAAAAATTACATTTGCTTTTATCACAGACATGTACAGTAAAAAATGAAAAAAAAAGCCCATCAGATTATCCACTCTCATCTCCACCCAGATTTTTTTTTTCCACAAACTCTGTGACAGGCTTTCCAGGGACTTCAGCCTGTTCAAGTAGTCTGAAAAAATGAAAATGGGGCTGAAGGAAGGAATTCTTAGTGCTCAGTATTTACACTTAGCAAATCTCTGATGCCTGAATTATCACTATCCTGGCCAGAGTATGGATGGATGTGTTTCAGAGCAACGGCAGGAAACCGAGCCAAGATCCCAGGGTAAGTCTTGAATTATTAAAATGGAGAGAAAATGATTTATTAATAACTATGTGGAGAATTCTCTATCAGAGAAATCAGGGTTTTCAGACAGACAAGTTAAAGATGAATTTGGGCACAGGTATGCTACGAATATAAGTTATGACACATATAGATATAAGCAGATACAGATACAGATATAAATATATTTGGTGCCAGCAATTGAACTCAGGACCTTGCATTTGCCAGATAGGTGTTTGGGCCACTGAGCTATATCCTCAACCCTAATATTTCTTTAAAAGCAATTTTTTCTAATTTTGGCCTCTTAATAGAATTAAATCTTCAAGCTACTTGGGCATGGTGACGCCTGCTTGTCATGCCAACACTCAAGAGTTTGAAGCAGGATGATCAATAAAGGTTTCAGGCCAATGTGGACTACGTAGAGAGTTCAAGGCTATCATCAATTGCATAGTAGACTCTGTCTCAAAAAAAAAAATACAACAAAAGTATCTTAATCTTAAAGAGCATAATTGAAAGACACCTCAAAAACAATAATTTTAATATCTTAATCATCACATTATGTAGGTATACTAATTAGTTCAGTCATTACTTTAGCATTCAGAATTAAAATTTATTCCAATTTTATCTTATTTTCTTTCTTTTAAAAGCAATTACAGGGAACAACATGGAACAAGAAACAATAATTTTTTATTCATTTTATCATGGCACAGAGTGTAGAGCTATAATTTAGAAAGAAAATCAGACATGAAGTCAAAATTTACATGTTATTGTATCCCAACTGTGTGCATTTAAAAATATCATTGTCTGATTTCAAGGCCCATTCCACTCATTTTGGCATTGTCCCCTCCTGCTTATAAAAGATTTCTTTAAAGTAGTGCAGATGTAAAAGGTGATGCTCACTTAGAGGGGAAGCTGCTTGTGCACTGCAGTGGTACTCAGAAGAGAGAACAGACTCGGGACATGATGATTTGGGTCATGCCCTATCTCTGGTGTTTATCAGCATGGTAATCCTGAAGAAGACTAAATCTATGTAAGCATGCGTTGCTGTGTCTGTGATGTTTTTAAATGTCACACCATGCCATCATCCTTGTGAAGAAACTTAGAAACAGATCAAGAACAACCTTGGAAAACAGCAGAGCTCATCTCTGTTCGATCTTTCCTGGTCCTTAAATTTTTCTTTTCTTTTCTTTTTCTTCTTTACTTTTTTCCTTCCTACTTTCCTTCCCTTTCTTCTCTCATCTTCTTTCTTCTGTCTTTCATTTGTTGATATTTATTTCATTTCATTTAATCATGTTCTTCATCGTCACCGCACCTTGTAAATCTAGTGTTCTGTTTTCATTACAGTGTCTATACTCTCCATATCTTATTGGACATGGTGGCACATTATTGTATTAATATCACCCTATAGTTATTGTGGGTTGATCAGACCCACTGTCTGAGTGGATGGCAAAAGATTAAATAATTGAGAAAATAAAACAATTTTAGGGCTCCTGGAGATTCCTAAATCTTTCACAGAATTTGTGATTCTCTGGGTTTAAGACCAAGAACTTCTTCCCTAGGCTGTCTGTATTTATTATGTTATCAAACAAAGGGCAGGGGTGTATGCTGAAGAAATTGCAGGAATCTGACCAAGTCTTGGGAGTCCCTTCACAGGGTTCTCATTATGTTAATATAGGAGAATGATGGTACCTCCAGAAAGGCCTCCAGTGCATGGAAGAAGTCTGCAGCTACAAGCTCCTTTTAGTTAATTAGGGTTGGAGCCAAACCTCATCAGTTGTGGCCTTCTCTTGTCCTTTGAGGTGTGCCATCTTCACATGCCAATACGGACCTCAGTGGTGACCCGTGACTCACAGATGTCCACTTCCTATGAGTCTTTGCCCTGGGCTTTGGGCAAACTCACAAGTAAACATGATGAGCCAGTTGAATATTAAATCCTGCTCAGAACAACTGCCCTGTGGTGCCATCAGTACATACCTGTAACTGCAAGACTTGCTGAAGCAAGAGCACTTCTGGATACACAGGGAATTCCAGGCCTGGGCAGCATAGCAAATTCAAGTCTGGCCAGAACTCCATACTGAGCCCTGGTCTCAAAAAACCAAAGAAGTAGAGGATAAAGTTAGTAATATAATAGAAGCCAATGTGCTCTTTCTAAATACTACATAATTTTGAACTTGTATGAATTTTATTCCTCCTTTTCTATCTTCCTATAGTGAAATCTTAAATAATTGATTTTATATTGACATTTTCTAAGAATTGAAAACTATATATATATTTTCTTTAATTTGGTCACAAGTATAATTTGTTAAGTTCCAAATGTTCAGGATTATTTTCATTGGTTTCTACTCTGATAATGTTGTGATTAGGGTGGGCAAGATAGCTCAACAGGGGAAGTGCCTGCTATTTTTTCTTATTAGTTTATATTATTTGATGATAAACATGCTTTTGAGAAGAATGTGCATTACAGTAAATTGGGATATATTGTTACATAACTGTCAACAAATCAAGCAAATTGATTTTTAATCAGATTTCCTATGCTGCTACATTATTCTTGTCTACTTTATGTGTATTTCTATAGGTATATGTATGCTTTTTATTTATTCTAAACATTTAATTTTTCCCTTTTATTTGAGTTATTTCACTATGAAATACTTAGACGCATGCTATTTGATTTTTTATTGTTTTTCATTTTTCTTTATTAGGATTTTCTAAACTTCTTCAATATATGGGTTGTTTACTTCCATTGATTAAGATAAAACTGTTTACCACTATATTTTTGATGTCTTAAGTTGACCAATTATTTTTCTTCTCAAATCCTTCTGAAATTCTAATTATGTATATTTTGGGAAGTGAAATATTTTCTGAAAAATTTCAAATATGTTCTGTCTTCTTTTCATTTTTTTCCATTTCTTTATTCATCATTTCCTTTTCTATGTCTCTTTGTGTCCTTGATATTACTTTGTTTTAAGGTTCACAAATTCTTTCTCTCGCTTTTCTGGATGCAGAAAGGCACGAAGAATCCATCTTCATCTTAGATACCCCGCATTACTTGTGTCACAGTTCTGCCATCTGCTTTCTAGTAGTCTTTATCTTTCTGATGGAACAACTCAACTCTTCAAATATTTTCCTCCATTTAACGTGCTATTTTATTATGCTAACATTCAATTGCAAAGTGAATAACTCATCTTCAGGTTATTTCTAGCTCTGATTGTTTTGATTATTTTATTATTCTGTGATATGTCTTCTTTTCTTGTGTTCATTTTCAACTTTTTAAAAATATTTGAATGTCAAACATCATTTCAATAAAGAGAAATAAAAAATTATATTTTGTTCTGAAAGAGGCATGGTTTTTACATCAGATGATTGCGAGGGTGTGTTCCTCCAGGCCACACTTGATTCACTCCGGAGCAGGCTGCCAGATCTGTCCACTCTGTGAAGGCCTCAGCCCTGGAGAAGCCCTCTTTCTAATCCTGATTTGCATTTAAACTTCAACACTCCTTATGCTCCTGGTCTTTGGAAACACTTTCTTTGTGTTGCTTACTTTCTTACAGAAGTGAAATTCGACGTTCTGTACTTGAAAGTACTAATGTTGATTTTCAGTTTTATAAATACCCTTTCAGTATTCTTCCTTCCTTCCTATGGTTTCAGTTTTGTTCTAGTATTACACATCTTCAGCTAGAATTCTTTTCATTTCCAACAGTAGTGAGTTATATTAGATTTTATTACTACAGTGTCCTTTCGTGTTCACTCACTTTTAATGTTCAGAAGTGTGTTTCATAAAACAATGAATCTGATCTATAGAAAGTCTTCACTAATCTACACTCACACGTTACATGTCCGTGACTGTCGTCTTTTCATTCTAACGTTTCATCATTGCCATCAGACACTATGTGGTCTTTCTAATCCGGTACTTGTTACTTACTATGGTGCTTTGATGGGTCACCCATATTGTAATGAAGGTGAATCGTTCATTTCAGTGTTCTACATAGTTTTAAGGTAGTTCAACAATTAGCAATGTTAAATTCATTTCAACTTGGGGTTATCATGAATAGAGCTACCATTAATATTTACCATGTAAGAAAATACAGTCCATGGGCCGGGAGATGGCTCAGTAGAATAAGCACTTCCCTGACAAGTGCAAGGGCCTGAGTTCAATCCCCAGTTCCACAAGAAAAAGAAAAAGAAAAGAATATATAGTCCAATATTTTAAAATTTTCATAGATAAAAGGCAAACAACTCAAAAAATGTGTCATTTATAGGAGAAAGGAAGGAAGGAAGGAAGGAAGGAAGGAAGGAAGGAAGGAAGGAAGGGCACAAGAAATAGGAGTGAGAGAATATAGGTGTGAATGAGATACAAATGGCAAACTGTAATATAAAATGGATGATTGAGTTTATGATAAATCTATTAATTTTGGAAGAAATTTCAAGCTAAGTTTCAAAGAGCTTGTGATATTTTGTATTCACGTGAGTAATGTGTGAGATTTATGTTTGCTTCATATTCATGACAACCCATAATACTAATAGACATTAGAAGCTAGTCATACTGGTGTGTGTTTAGGGGTATGTCATGTATTTTAAATGTGCATTTTTCTAATGAATAATATTATGAACATCTTTCACATGTTATTTGCCATTTTGTTTCTTATTCTCTGATGTATGTTCCTTATGCTATAAAAATTTCTGTTTATTTTTAAAATAAACTTTATTATATTATATTTTAATTATAAAGTAATATGCATGTTATATACATCAATTATATAAAATAAGATACACATACTTAAGCAGATATATTTATTGTATTTTCTCTTCATCATTGTTTCTTTCTGTAAGTTTTATTGTGCATATATTTTAAATGTACATATTTATTGTGCATATCGCATGTTTAGCTAAGCATATTGAAGTCAGATTTCTTTCTGTTTATACCTTATTTAGGAAATGTTTGGCCAATAACAGATGATCACACTTTTCCCATTTTTCTTCTAAATATTTTACAATTTTAGCAGCTAAAAATGATTCAGTTGCCTATCTTACCTTATAGTTTGTAATAAGTATATGTTAAAGCATAATTTCCTGCTTTTTATTATGAGAAAAAAATCTTTCTTTCACTTTATTATTCATCCCCCTGATAAAGGGCTATACATTTCTGTTAAAAAAAATTCAAAAAACTTGATTGACCAAATTTGTGAACTACCCTAATTCCTTATGTATAAACTTTGCAATGCAAAATGACTGAATATTTTAACTTTAGCATAAACCTGACTCTGATAATATATCTGCTTTAAATATGTTTCCTTCAAAAAATTTCTTTTGCTATCATAATTTTCATATTTATATATAAAAAACTTTTAACCCATAGAGAAAAGTTGTACCAAAATTCACCTGTTGAGATTCTGAGATTCTGTTGAATATAACCCTAATCAGTTTTCAACAATATTGAGTGAAAACATGATTTTCTACATCTTAATTGCCTTTCTTCTTAATTACATCAATAATATTTGTAACTTTCCATGTATATATCTTACACATTTTGTTAAAGTTGTCAGTCTGGAATTCTTATTTGTGTTAAAATTTTGATGGTATAGCCAACATATTGCTTTGGATTTCAGTTTTTAAGTTCCAATTCCTAGCACATAGAACTAAAATTAATTTTTGAATATTAAGTTTGAAGTTTTTCCTCTAAATTCACCAAAACTCACAAATGTATTACAGTAATGTTTGCAGGAAACAGAATTTTATCCATACATATTATTCTTGAAATCAATTGAGCTCATTATTCAATTAAGTCAGTGAAGTCAATTATACTCTTAATTATCTATTCTGTAAGGCCAGTATTTCTTTCAATTGTCTTAAGGGACAGTCTGAAACTGCTACCAAAATGTTAAGTAGAAGCGATGCCATGATTTTCCCTGTTTCCAAAAGTAAGGGTGAAAGATTATGTCTTTCTAAAGTACAACATAAATCTGAGGCTTAAACTGACTTTTTATTGAATGAAGATATTCAATTCCATTCTTATTTTACTGGAAACTTATCAGCAAAAGCTGGTAGTACTAAGGCTGCTTGTGCAGCCTCATGCAGCTACTAAGTAAACTGCAGTACCTCTTTCCCTGTATTTCCCGGGTGGTTACAGTCCTGCACTGCATGTGTTTTTTGTTGTTGTTGTTGTTTTGTCTTTATGTATTTGGTACAGGGTCTACACAGTTCGGAGTCATAATGATCCTCCTATTTCCAGCCTCCCCAGTGCTGGGATTACAGGTGTGCACCACCATAAGCTAGGTATACTAGCTCAGCACATCTGGGGGTGGGGCTGGTGAGCTACACAGGACCAAGAATCAAACTCCAGTCACTGAGCTTGCCAAAGCAGGCTCTTAGTCCACTGAGCCATCTCACCAGCCTTTGATATGTTCCAATGATTAAAATTATCATTTCTTAAATTTTGTTCAACTTTCTAGTTTGTAAGCCTCCAAAACAACTCCTCTAGCAGGTGAATAATTCATGGAAGAAGCAGAAGCATCTTGCTTCATTACTTAAAGATATTTTTTTTTAAGAATAGAATTTCTTGTTTTGAGCTCTAGCCCAGGCCTGATGAGTATGTGGGAGAGCTTCTGGCTATCCTGTGCCCCAGGCACCTCTCTGGTCCAAACTCAGGTGCAGTGTGAGTGAGACTCTTTTCGCACCCTAGGGATCCCCACCACCACCACTCCAAAGACCCCCCATGGCCGCCAAGTGAGAACTTCTGCCATATTCTTGGGACCCCCAGATTCAACCGTAGCCCAGGTCCAGTGAGGGTGTGGGAGAGCTTCTGGCTAACTTGTGCCCGTGGGAACTGTCCAGTCCAAGCCCAGGTGAGACCCTCTTCCACCCCCTTGGGACCCACCTCCACCACTCTGGAGTCCCCACCCATGCCCGATACAAAAATGAACAACATGAGACTAATAGGTATCAATAAGAAAGAAGGAGTCAATACAAATGACATTTAAAAAAATATGGGCAGAAGTAATAGCAGAAAACTTCCCAAATATGAGGAAACAATCTGATATTCAGGTAATCGAAGCATAGAGAACGCCAATTAACAACCCAATTAAAAATACACCAAGACATATAATAGTCAAGATCCCAGAAATTCAGCACAAGAATAATATACTGAAAGCTGCTAGAGAACAGAAGCAGATCACATTCAAAGGAAAACCCATCAGAATTACAGCCGACTTCTCTTCACAAACCATGAAGGCAAGAAGATCATGGAGTAGAGTACTTCAAGTCCTCTATGAAAACAAATTCCAGCCCAGACTACTATACCCTGCAAAACTCTCTTTCAAGTTTGATGGAGAAGTGAAATACTTCCATGACAAAGAACTAAAGAATTTCATGATGACAAAGCCAACCCTACACAGGCTACTGAAAGACATTCTAGAGAGGGACCAAAATGATCAGAACTCCACAAATGAGATCAGAAGCAAAGAACTAAATAGGGCAAACAAATAAACACAAAAGAAAATGGAGTATACAACAACAGGTAAATAACATCTCAATCATAAGTCAATACATCTCAATTCTAACCATCAATGTAAATGGACTCAACTCACCAATTAAGAGAAATAGACTGGCACAGTGGATTAGGAAACAAAGTCCAACAATATGCTGTATATAAGAAACACATTTAACTCATAAAGACATTCATCGGCTGAAAATCAAAGGATGGGAAACAATAATACTCACCCCAGCAGTTCTGAAAAAAACAGGGGTAGCAATCCTATTCTCAGACAGTCAAAGCAGCAATGATCAAGTGAAATAAAGAAGGCCACTATATACTGGTAAAGGAAAAATAAGAGGAAGAGGTAACACTCATAAATATGTATGCACCAAACATGGGAGCACCCAACTATATAAAGAAAATCTTAATGAACATGAAAAATCTAATATCCAATTCCACAATTTTAACAGGAGACCTTAACACCCCCTTATCTCCAAAAGATAGGTCAACCAGACAAAAACTTAGCAAAGAAATAACAGAACTGAATCAGAGCTTGAAACAAATGGACTTGGTGGACATACACAGGGTGCTCCACCCAAACGCAACTGAATACACATTTTTCTCAGCTGCACATGGCTCATTTTCTAAAATAAACCACATACTGGTCCATAGGTCATGCTTAAGTATATGAAACAATACAGAAATTGTCACATGCATATTATCTGACCACAGTGCAATAAAACTGGAAATAAATGACAAAATAACCCAGAAAAATACCCTATATACATGGAAATTAAACAACATGCTACTGAGCAAAAAATGGGTCACAGATGAAATTAAACAAGAAATTCAACAATATTTACAATTCAAAGAAAATAAAGCACAACTTATCAAAATTTATGGGATATGATGAAAGCAGTTCTCAGACAGAAATTCATAGCTGTGAATTTAATGAACATGAAAAATCTACTATCCATTACCACAGTCTTAACAAGAGACCTTAACACCCCATTGTCCTGAAAAGATAGGTCAACCAGACAAAAAATTAGCAGTTCTCAGAGGAAAAGCAGAATGGGAACAAATAACTACCCTAATGCTGCACCTTGAACAACTAGAAAATGAAGAGCAAACTGAACACAGAGCCCAAAGATGGGAAGAAATCATAAAGATTACAACAGAAATTAATTCAATTGAGACAAAACAGTTGAATTAATTAATGAAACAAAAAGCTGGTTCTTTCAAAGATTAAATAAAACCAATAAGCCCTTGGCTAACCTCATCAAAAAGAGGAAAGAAAAACTTCAAATACAAGCAATAAGGAATGAAAAGTGTGTAATTACCACAGACCCAGTGGAAATTCAGAAGATTATCAAGAGCTACTTTGAGAATCTTTACTCTCACAGAATAGAATGCACAGAAGAAATGGACAGATACCTAGAAAGGTGCAAATTACCAAAACCGAATCAACAAGATATAACCACTCTCAGTAGCCCAATAACAGTCAATGAAATACGAGATATAATAAAATAAAAAACCTACCGACAAAGAAAAGTCCAGATCCAGATGGATTCACAGCTGAATTCTATAAGAAATTCACAGAAGATGTAGCCCCTATACTCCTCAAACTCTTCTATGAAATTGAAAAGGAAGCAATCCTCCCAAAATCATTCCTGGAGGCAAGTATACTGATACCAAAACCAATGAAAACACAACTAAGAAGGAGAACTACAGGCCAATCTCCCTCATGAACATAGATGCAGAAAATCTCAATAAAAACCTAGCAAATATAATACAGAAAATCATCAAGAAGATCATACACCATGACCAGGTAGGATTCAACCCAGGGATGCAAAGATGGTCTAATATTTGAAAATCTATCAATGTAATACACTATATCAATAGAGCAAAAATTAAAAAGCACATGATCATCTCAATTGATGCAGAAAAGACTTTGACCAAGTCCAACACTCATTCATGTTCAAAGTCCTACAGAAAATTGGAATAGATGGCCTCTACTTCAATCTGGTAAAAGCCATTTATGAAAACCCAAAGGCTAACATAATCCTAAATGGGGAAAAACTGAAATCTTTTACTCTTAGATCGGGTACAAGACAAGGATGTCCTCTATCATCACTCCTATTCACTCCTATACTTCTGGAATGATTAGCTACAGCCATTAGATAAGAGAAAAATAAAAAGAATAAGAATAGGTAAAGAAGTTAAATTATCATTATTTTCAGATGATATGATACTTTACTGGGAAGACCCAAAAAATTCCATCAAGAACTACTAGAATTAATACACAAGTTCAGTAGCATAGCAGAATACAAACTCAGTACTCAAAAGTCAATAGCATTCCTCTACACAGAAAGCAAACACACTGAGAGGGACATTTAAGATGGTTCACTTCTTGGCTGTTGTTTATCATGCTGCATTGAATGTGAGCGTTGCGACACCTCTACCCCAACCTGATTTCACTTCTTTTCAATATATGCACAGAAGTTAATCACTTTGTCATATGACATTTTTTAATAATTTTTGAGTAAACTATACATTGTTTCTCATAAAGGCTGTGGTAATTTATGTTCCCATCCATAATGTACCTGAGATTCTCTTTTTCCTCATTCCAATCAATAGTTACAAGTACATATCATCATTTATCTTTCTTTCTAAAATTTTAACAGAAATATAACAAAGGTAAGCTTGGATGAAGTATGTGATTTTTTGATAAACACATACATTCTGTAATGTTCATCAAGGTAAACATCTAGATCAACTAATAATCACTAATTTATGATGAAAATCTCAAAATCCTTTCCTCTGGCTTAGAAGAAAAGCACATTATCATTGCCTATAGCTATCCTACTGTGCAGTGAAGCACCGGAACTTTTTCTCCTAATCAGCCTTACATCCTTTTACCACCCCAACTGTCCAGAGCCTCTGGAATACCCAGCTTAACCTGCTCTCACTGTAATACAGGCTGGCATACTTTGGGTCATTGGTGACACCAAGCACTTTCTTTTATCCCTTTTGACTATATGTCTTCTTTGAGAAATATCTTTTCAATTTTTTGCCCATTTAAAACCAAGTTATCTATATTCTTCTATTCAGGTCCTGAGTTCCGCATATAGTGTAGGTATTAGCCCCTTATTGGATATATGCATTCCAAATAGTTTCTCTTATCTCATAGTTTGCTCTACTGATGTGTGTTTAGTTTTTATTTCTAAATTGCTTAGTTTTATGTATATACCACTTTGAACTTTTTACTTTGTTGCCTATAATTTTAGGATTAAAATAAATATTTTTCCCAGAGAAATACCCTAGAGATCCCCTATCAATGCAGCTTGATAAACAACAGCCAAGAAGTGAATCATCTTAAATGTCCTTAAATGAACGATGGATAAATAATATTATATAGGTGTATAAAAGAGTATTCAATCTAAGAAGGAAACCCTAGCATCTTTGAGGATGTGAATGAACTTAGAAAACATTAAGTGGAGTGAATTTGACCAAGCACAGAAAAACAAATAATATATGAACGGAATCCCCTTCTAGGGGTTTTAATGTTTCAGATATTACAGCTAGATCTTTAAATTATTTTTTTAAATGTATTTTAGTAGGGAGTCTATGGGATCTCACTACACAGATCAGACTCCCAAGTGCTGGGATTATATGTGTGCACTACCACGACCAGTCTCAATCGCTGTCTCAGTGTGCCCGAGGGCAGGGTTGGCATGGCATGTGGAGACAGGAGTTGAACCATGGTCCCTGCACTTGCTTAAGCAGGTACTTTAGTGTGCTGAACTATCTGGCTACCCTTTTAAGTAATTTTGAATTTTTTTTTACATCAGTGAAGTAAGGCTTCAACATATTTTTTTCTAATAGATAGCCAAGCTAGGTAGTATTTTTAAATGTATGTATAATTTACTGATAAGCAATATTTATTGACAAAAACTTGGTGGTAAGTAGCATTTATGAAGTCATATATTCATTAGAACCAGCAAGATAGCTCAGCAGAATAAGTGCCTGCTTTGGCAACCTCAGGTAACAGTGTTGGATCCCTGGTCCCAGAGGCTGTGCCAGCCCTACCCTCAAGGCATGCTGAGCCAACTGAGTCTGGGTGTGCTGGTGCATGCCTGTAATCCGTGCACCAGGAAGCTGGAAACAGGAGGATCACTACAAGTCCAAGGTGCATAGTGAGACACTGTACCAAATACATTTTTTTAAAAAGAAGAAAAAAAAACATATATTTGTTGTTTGTCATCTTTAAAACTCTCTTCTTGAAAGTGTACATTAATTTCCCATCAAGTTCACTGATTCTATTTTACAATCAAAAATTCTATCAAGTTTCTCATATTCGAAATTTTGTCAGAACAAAATACCATTTTTCTAAAGCTTACTTTGATGTTTAATTTGTCTACTAATTAAAATATAGCTGATATTAATTAAATACATACGTATAAATTTTCATTATATAATTTTATTTAGATGGTTCTGGTTTAAATTCCCCATCATGTCTTATCATTCATATTTTTCATCAAAATCTAATGTTTCATTACGCTCTGTATGGCTTCATCATATTAAACATACATTTCCATTTTGTTCGAAAATTCCTGGAAGCACTCTTCCTGAATCTGAGGTGATGTTTGTGGTCTATGCTACTCCTTGACAATAAAGCTTGATTGTTGCATACATGAAAAGACTTCTGTATAGAATTTCACATTCCTCAGCATTTTGTCTTTTGGCACTTTTTTAAAATGTCATATTTAAATTATATTGGGGATAATTTCAATTTTCTTCCGAGAAGTACATAGAAATACTACATGGCATATAAAAATTCAAATAGAATTTTGAGTTTTTTAATACATAAGAAGTATGACTCTTAACTTCACCTTAAATTGAAGAGTATAGGCTTCTGTGGAATGTGATTGTGAACTCTAAATCATGAATTATTTCTACTTTTTCCAAAGTAAAGGTCTCCATAGAGATATTGTGCTTACTGCAGGTACTGCCTTTGAGTTTTAGTATGAATTCTCTAGCAGTATTTCAGATGGTTCACAATCTTACTTTTTTAACAAGTCAGCTTTTCAACTTTTCAAATATGGAGAAAAAAAATATATATATGTAAATTTTTTCCAGGTCAGCCCATCTTGAAGGGAGGGCTAGCATGACATGTGGTGCCATGGATTGAAGCGTGGTTCCCTGTGCCTGCCTAAGTTTGTCTAAGCAGGTGCTTTAGACTGCTGAGCTATCTCACTGGCCATATATCAAATTTTTAAAAATACATGTTTATTTTAAAATTTGTATAATATGACTATTTTTTCTGGTTTCTTTTGTCATTTATTTCCAGTTTCATTGCACTGTGGTCAGATAATGTGCATGGGATAATTTCTGTTTTCTTGCATATACT
>NW_004524730.1:5031482-5036997 GCF_000260255.1 Octodon degus | reverse complement strand
CACACTCACCGGACCTGGGCTAGGACTGGGTCTCAATATGACTATTTTTTTAATGCTTGCTCATCAAAATGTATTTATTTTTTATCTGCTTTTACTTTTAATATGATACATATTTTTAATTGTAGGGTCATATCTAAATTTTATGATTACATATGGTGTGAGATAAAGACAAATATGTTTTTCAACTACATGCCGAAACAGTCCTATGTCATGTATTGCAGTGCAATTTTCCCCATAGCTTTATAATGCAATCTTATATTACACATTATGTATTTCTTCACATATATGAGCTAATCTGTCTCAATCATTTATCTTTCCACCTGATTATACATGAGAAAATTATTGAACAATGTTTGCTCTAATGGTCAACTATAATAAATTTTTTTACTTAGCCAGAAATTATACAAAAGGAGAAAAACTCTTTTGTAATATGACACTTAAACCATCCTTTTTTCATTCCTGTATTTAAGTTATACAACGTAATACATACATATTGACATATACATCCATCCATCCTTCCGTACACTCCTTACAAGCACAGCTGTAGTCTAATCAGTTAGCAAAATTTCTTACTATCATATACAGTACGTTCATTACAGTCATCAACACAAACATTTGATTTTTGAATATAGCATGACATAATTGTCATCTTTAATGTATTTGGCTTCCTGTACATGACATTGTACATTCCATTTATTTATTTCTTCTTTTATTTTCCTCTTCCCTATTTCTCAATTTTTGCTTCCTTCCACCAGTTTGTATCATCTTATATAAATGCTATTTTTCCCACCTGGAAATAAGATCATACTGTGGTCATACCTACATAACTATGCCATATTTTGAAGCAAAATTTCTGAAATAAATCATCTCATCTTTCTACCCTGTGTGTTCTCAAAAAGTATTAGGACATTTTCTCTATTTTATCACTGTAGATAAAATATTTTTGTCAAAAATATCAATAAATTCCATTTTGATAAATGCATTTGAAAATTATCAACATCCAAAATCCTCTAACTTTCTTACTCAAGTTGATTACCTTTTCAGTTGTCACAATTTTCTTTTATTCAGTACCTTTATTTATTATCTAAGATTCTGTGTTTCACCTTCACAAGTTTTGGGAAAATCAGAAGTTACAGTGGAGCTTGAAATAAAATACCTTATGGGGCAGGGGATATAGTCCAGCAGCTGAAGCTCCTGCCTGGCAAGTGCAAGATTCTGAGTTCGATCTCCAGTAGGAAAGAAAGAAAGAAAGAAGGAAAGAAGGAAAGAAGGAAAGACAGGAAGACAGGAAGACAGGAAGACAGAAAGACAGAAAGACAGAAAGACAGAAAGACAGAAAGAAAGAAAGAAAGAAAGAAAGAAAGAAAGAAAGAAAGAAAGAAAATGTAATATGATTGGTGACAGTTCAGGATAAATCTTAAGCTACTTAACTTGACAGTGGCAGTCAGCTTTTCTAGTTTGTTCTTGCCTCTTATCCATATAATGCCTGCTAGTTGTGAATATACTAGTTACATTAAAAGTTTAATTTCTGAACCAACTGATATGAAACCAAGTTTAAGTGGATGGGCCACTTATAGCAGATATTGCTAAGACAAGCAGAAAGCAGGTCTGTATGGGAAGCTCGTAAGGAAGTTTACATGTAAGGGTAACAGGAAGAACAAAACCATTTAATTGTGTAATCTCCATTTCCTCACCATTCTAAGAACATGTCCATTATTTGATGAAGAAAAAAAAAAAAAAAAAAACATTGTCATAAGAGAATGTTACTACATAGGAGAAAAATACAAGTAAAACAGTTTATACCCTTCCCTTATGAGGAGTTCATTTTTTTTATTTTAAAGCGAAAAAAATAAATATAACAGTGAAACTGAGGTTCCAAACAGATTAGTATGACAGTTACAATAGTTGATAAATTGTGTACTGTTGTCACTGTATTATTCACAGTATAAGATATAAGCATGACATCATTTCTAATCAATATTAGAACAAAGATTTTCTTTCAGTGAACTAGGAAAATCTAGCTATATAACTATCTTAACTATCTTGTGATGCATATATTTTGTTCTTTTTTTTTCTTTTTTCCTTTACCCTTTTCCCTATCAGTTTGTCTTTTCTTTCCAACAGCTTCTCCCTATCTCACAATATCTACTGTATATTTTGGATCTTATTTACTCATTCAATTTCTCACAACTAGATGATGTTTACACAGATGGTCTGATTTATTTCACTTACAAGTATAGTCTCTCAAATTGTACCCATATAGCTATAAAAAGTTCCCATTTATCCTTTTTATGGATAAATAGTACTCTATTGTATTTAAAAAATGAGATTATCACTTCCTCAGTTGATGGGCATTTGGGTTGTTTCCATGATTTAGCTATTCCAAACTGTGCTGCTATAAAAACAGTTCCACGTGTATCACTGTGGTATGTTTTAATTCTTCTTGGAAAATACCCAACAGGGGAACAGCTGGGTTGAGTGGGAATGCTAATCCTAGGGTTTTAACACTGATTTCCACAGCGTTTTCACCAGTCCTTACTCCCACCGACAGTGGAGAAGGGTTCCTTTGCCCTACAGTCCCTCCAGCAGTAGGTATTGGTTGATTTCTTGATGACAGCCATTCTCTCTGGGGTAAGATGGAGTTTCACTGTTGTTTTAATTTACATTTCTCGGATGACCAGTGATGTTGGCAGGTTTTTCAAGTATGCATTTGAAATTTGTACTTTTTTTTTTCTCTGATGAAAGCATATTTATCTCAGATGCCCAAGTTTGAATTGGGTCTTTAAATTTAGGGGGAGGTCTGATTTTTTCAATCCGTTAGATGTTCTAAATATGTTTTTTTGTCTGAGGAACAATTGGATATAATTTATTTTTCCCATTCTGAGGGTTGTCTTGTCATTCTGTTGGTGATTTCTTTTACTATTCTAAAGCTTTTTAAATGAATGTAACTAGCGGCTACACCCATATATGAAATAAATCAGACACTAATGTGTGAAACTGTATTGCATCCTTAATGTAAGAAGCAAAAAAAGTAAATACAATCTGAGAGGTACAATAGTACAACAGTAAAATGGAAAGAAACTGAGAAGAAGGGATAAATAATTAGGATGAGAGAAAGGGAAAAAAAGAAAATGAAAATCATGTATGTGTAACTATACACAGGATGGTTAAGATGACTTACTACACTAATTTCTATAGGTTTTTGAAGGTATCAGTTAATGCTTCCAATTTTTACTTTGACTAAGTTGACGTGCTTGTATCTTTATTCTGAGGCACTATATTGAAGACAGCAATGTGAAATATCACAACCAATGTTGAATACCTATCAGCTTTTTTTTCTTAAATTGTGTATCGTTCTCTTATTATTGCTTTATTTTATTTAAAGTACATTAATAAAAAAGCTTTTGAATAAGGTAATATCCAATCTATTGATTCTTTGTACTCTTTCTTTTGTAGTTTTTCTCTATATGCTTTTAATATTACATACTTGTGCTCAATTTCTGGAATCTTGATTCTTACACGCTTTAGTGTGGATTTATTTTGGTCACGGATATTTAAGGTTCTATATGATTCATTTATTTGTGCGTTAAATTCTTTTTTATATTTATTTATTTATATTTTAAAAATTCATTTAATGAGAAAAAAAATAAAATAGCAATGAAGTAATTTCCAAACAGGTTAGTAGGATAGTTACATTAATTAATACATTGCATATTATTATCTTCATAGTAGTTATTCAGAAGACAAGATGAAGACATGATACCTTTGCCTAAACAATATTAGTGCAAACTTTTCTTCTCAATTGTGGTAAATTCTATATCCATGCCTGGGAAGTTTTCTGCCATTATTTCTGTAAGGGGTTTTTCATAATTTTTGCACATCTTCAGATTTGTCACCTATTCCAACCAATCTTATGCTATTTTTCTGCACATCATCCTGTAGCTATTAGATTGATTTTTCATGGCCTCTTGCAATTTTTAAGATTTCTTTCTTTTCCTGGTCTTTGGTCATGTTCCAGTCTCCTACATCCATTCTATCCTTGCTTTCATTTAATCTATTGCATGTACTTTTGGAGTAGTTTGTAATCTCCTACATTTCTGTTTGAATGTACTTTATTCATTCTATTTCTTACCTACATTTGCAAATCTTGGTTTCCAACATTTTCCTGAACCCTTCTACTTGTATCTGTTTTGATATTCTTTATTTTATAGTCATTTCTTTTTTTATAGAAATAGAGAATATTTAGAGAATTTTTTGGCCTCTCATTTTCTTCTTCACCTCCTCCTCCTCCTCCTCCTCCTGCTCCTCCTCTTCTTCCTCCTCCTCCTCCTTCTTTTTCTATTATTTCAGAAAGCCTATTAGTTGGCTTCTAATTTCCTCTATATCTGTGTGCTCTGGACATGTCCTGGGTGGGTGGGGCATTTGAGATTGAATTTTACTTTTGTGTCTTGTCATTTTCCATTTTCTATCTTATTTTCTTTGTATTTAGCTTCTTGTGTTGATGCTTTTAGATTTCTAATGTTAGATAGAATTATCACTAATGTGAGGTTTTCCTTGGAGTTTTCTGTTCCTCCGGATGTCCCCTCTTACCAACATCAACATCCTAGAGCAATGGAGGGGGGAAAGAGAATGGATTGACATTCCTGTGGCCAATTCTTTAACTTTTCGATTAAATACAACTTCATTTAACTTTTCTACAGTGTTTGTAAAAGGACTTTCTTTTTTACTCTTAATTGGAAATAAGCTATATACATGCTTTGACCAGTTTTACAGAGCAGGGAATGTAACCCATTAAGTGACATTTGAAACATTGTTATTGTTGGATGGCTATCATTATAAGTCAGGCAATTTTGCCTTTTCTGAAAGCATAAATTCCAAGAGTACATTTGAATGCTTGGATAATGTCATGCGATCATGTGCACATCAATCACTCAGGCTCTCAGAATGGACTTCAGAATTATATACCCTGTCATTGACTTATCCCAAGTTATTTTGCCTTTAACTCTACATAGCCACATCAAGCTTTCAACTATTATTTTCCACTGTCACCACTAAATTTATACTTGGCATGCTTTCACTCAAATCAAAACAACTGTCTACATGCAAGAAACTGTTCCTAATAGCATTAGGTTTAAGAGTAAAACAACAGTCAGCGAGTAGCAAATGTGAGACAGGAGATCTTTGAAATGTCCACTTAAGCCACCCCACTCAGCTGCACATTTACATAGTGCTACTGATGGTAAAAGTCTTGCAAACACTAAATACAGAATCATCTGCCCAACTGCCACAAAGAACTATAGGGTGAGTACAAATTATTTCAACTTTGCTAATGAGGAAATAAACTAAGAAAATATAATTGACTTGCTCAGACTTACTACTGAAATTCTACCAATGTAGAGCATGTGCTTCTCAACTTTATCATATGCTTATAATCCTCTCCTCATGTTATCTGAGTGAGTCTCAGATGTGGGGAAAACTCAAGCCCTTTATGATAGAACAATAAAAGAAAGTAGTG
>NW_004524730.1:5017755-5031382 GCF_000260255.1 Octodon degus | reverse complement strand
TTTTTTTTTTTTTTTGTGGAACCAGGGATTGAACTCAGGCCCTGTGCTTGCCAGGGAAGCATTTATTCCACTGAGCTATGTCAGCATAATCTAATAGCATTCTTTTAATTCATCAGGCATTAAAATAGTAGGATAGTACTGACCCTGCCTTAGAGTTTATAGGTTTATTTCTAATGTGGCATCTGTTGGTTAAATGGTTTCTGCTTCCATAGGTTAACAATAGTTTCGGAAATATTTTGGTTCAGTTATCACATTGACATCCAAAAGCTTATTAGTTAGAACAAAAGTAGAAATTTCCTTTTAAAAAAATAGCATTTAACTTTAGAAATATTTAATTAGGGAAAAATTCATGTAAACTATTTTTCACCTTCTTGATGGTAGTCAAGTATACAAATCAGTGATATTAACTACATACACGATATTTTGCAGTCAACATGGCATCCATTTCCATAATTTTCACATATAGAACTAATACTCTGCCTATAAAAAAATCCACATCTCTCCCTATCCCAGTCTCTGGAAATTCCCATTCTTTTTTTTTTTTCTTTCTTTTTTTTTTTCAAAACCAGGGATTGAACTCAAGCCCTTGCACTTGCCAGGGAAGCACTTATTCCACTGAACCATCTCCCCAGCCCCTGGAAATGCCCATTCTTATTTCTATCTCTGATTTTGACTGCTCTAAGTACCTTGTATAAATAGGAAACTGATGTATTTGCTCTTTTTTCATTGGTTTATTCCACTTAGCATAATATTCTCAACATTTGTGTCACAGTATATTGTGTTATAATATACTAAAGAGTTGCTCTTTCCTATCATTGTTGGTTATACCACAATTTGCTTATCCAGTCACCCACTGATGGATATTTGGGTTGTTTCTATGTTTTAGAAATTGTGAGTGATATTACAAACATAGGTATGCAGATACTTATTGAACGATCTGTTTTTTATTATCCATTGGTAGGAAAATGGATAGAGGTTCCAAGTCATGACTATCATGGTTTTTATATGAAAAAATTCAATATATAATTAAGGTAAAGATTAAAACAAATGAAGGGTAGTAGAAAACAGGGAGGTAGCTATTTTAGAGATGAGGAAGGGGATCAGGTGGAAAGGGAAAGAGGAGAATGATATAGAAGAAGATATGAGCCTTAATTTTCCTACGGCATGAAACTGGCATCTAATGGGCCAATGAGGCTCAGGGTACTCCAGTGATGAGATGTATAATTGCTGATAGAATCCATGGATCATAAACAATCTAAGATTAGATGGGAGGAGCAGTTGCACAGATGAGTCTTTGTGTTAAATTCCTATCACTGGTACAAAGCATCCAACACCCACAAGCTATGAAAAGAGATGTTTCCTTGGTTCACAGATTTCATTGAGATTATGTCTATTATTGGCTGTCTCTAGGAAAGAAACAGAAAGGTGAACAGTTTGGGCCACTGTGAAGTGATGTTCGCTTCACTGTAGCTAGAAAACAGAGAATGAAAGGAAAAGCCCAGGGTAATGAACACCTTTCAAAGTCACTCTCCCAATAACCCATTTTCAACCAGGCACCAAATTCTAGAAGCCCATATAGCTGCTGAACTCATCAGTGAATGAATCCACTATTAGGTATGGTACCGTTGCTATTCTTAACATGTGGGACACTTGAGAAAAATTTTCTATCTAAATAATTAAAACTCAAAAACTGATAGTTTACACTAAAAATAACTGAATTTAGGAGCATGCATAAAAATTACAGAAGAGAACAGTTCCTGTGAACAAAAGTATTAGCTGTCAAGCACTAGACTATGCTTAAATGTAGCCTATGAAAATCTACAATTTCCCTGTACCTCAGCAGGGAGACCTTTTCTGATAGGACAGGCTCCCCTAAAATATAGGTTATATTTTAAAATGCTTGGGAATTTTTCCCAAAGAAATAAATGCTGTGCTCAAACAAATCATTTTAATCAGAAAAGACTGAGATGCTTTTATTCAACCATCAGCAGAAAGGATGGTTCCTGTGCAAACAGGGGTCACTAATTTCAAATAGATGAAAGGTAACTTTTTAATATCTGCACCTCAAAATCAAAGCACGTGAATATTTTAAGAAAAGAAAAAACATACAGGACTATTTTTAGTTGAAATGGAGATTTGGATCATAGAAATATTATTTAGGTCTTTAGGTCATAATTTGTAGTGAAATAAGGGAAACATAGGGTGTCCACAGGTGAGTTCATGGTTGACTATGGTTTTAGTGGGAGATTTTAAGGTGGTGGTGTAGATGCACAATGGAACAAACTGAAAATGTAATTGTTTCTTTATCAGTGAATTTCAAGAAGTGCAATCTCATAGCTTTCATCAGAGCTCAAAAGGTAGAAAGTAGACAAAGATGATGATTGTAAAAGTTTAAGGTTGTGTGTATTTATGAGACAGGCCTGCAGTGGTTCAAGAAGGATGCTATCCCTTACAACCTCCACACTCAGAATGCAATGAGCACAGTGCAAAGGCACTATCAGATATCAACCTACCATAGTCACTACAAGGAAGTGTCATAAAAGCAAAGTACACGTCTCTGTAAACCAAGAGCATGGGTCCCTGAGAAAATAATATTTAGGCTGAACTCCAAGGGATGGAAAAGAGCAAGCCTCATAACTAATGCAGGAAGTAGAAATTGAGGAAGTTTAATCAAAAATGTAAAATATAAAAAATGAAGTTCTGTGAAATGAACGAATGTTCATTGCATCTTCCCAAAGTTAAAATGCTAGCTCTTAGGGTTATGGTGCTAAGAAACAGTTGCTTTGGGAGGTGGTTACATCCTGGAGATACAACCGTTGGCATCCTTAGGAAACAAGCCCAAAAGAAACCCTTTTCTTCATCCACTGAATGAGGACACGGGAGGAAGGTGCCATGTATGAACCAGGAAACAGACTCATAGTCATTTTTTTTTGAGCAAAATATATTTATTGAGAGAAAGAAAGTTCCTGTCCAAGAGAGGGACAGGAGGGGAGCCCGAGCGGGTAGTTCCCCCTAGACTCATAGTCATTAATGCAGGCAGAAATTGAGCATGAGGCACCCACTTTAGAACATTTTATTGTAACAACAAAAATGGACCTGGACAGTCTGAGCAGAGGAGAAGTTCCACTAGTGTCCTCTTACACAGAAGCCCTCAGGCACTGGGAAAGAAAGGAGATTTGTAGTACATTGAATGTGAAGCATGATTTCCTCTTCAATGGTATTTTTATAAAGTGGAGACTGAGTTAAGTGGGCAGTCAAAGCAGAATTTATGCAGATGAGCTGAGAAGGGTCAGATGCAAGGCACCAGGAGTAAATAAAGATAAAGCAAATCTCATGTCAACAGAGTTATAAAGAGGAGAAAAAAAAAACTCATCCTTTTGCCCAGAAAAATGGATTTAGGTCCCATTTTAATGATCAAATAAAATGTGAGATTCCATTAATGCTTCTTCCTCTACAGAATAAATATTTTTTCACATAGTTTCCCTACTACTTTCCACATGTAAACTTAAATGTAACAATGAATCCATGTGAAATATGAATAGATATTCAACAGTTGCTTATGTAAGAACAAGCAGAAGAAACATTAGAGCATGTATGTTTTGATTCAGAGGAAAAAATATCATCTAGAAGTTACCAAAATGGAATTTATACCCAAAATTGTCCCCACAGGAAGAGGTAAGGTATTATATCTAGCTAATTCATGTCTGAAGATTTCTGCACATTTTAAAGGTTTTAATTGGCTGACTTGGCTTATTAGGAACAAAAATTTCAAAGCAATGTTCCTTAAAACATAATCTTCAAAACAGATATTCAAAGCTCTTGAGGAACATTTACGCATCTGTATCACAAGTCCCTGAACTCAAGATTCTGTTTGTTAGGTCTCATTATCTGTGCTTCTATAGATACTTCCATGGGTACAGTGCAAGAAGCGTTCTTCTAAATACGCTAACCAACAAATCCCAGGTCTTTGCCTTGTTTTATTCTGTAAGTACGTTTTCTTTAGGTACTTAGACAGAATTTCATATCCATAATAGAAAAAAAAAACCACATTCAACATTTACCTCCTCTGCTCTTGGTCAAAAAATTCCAGGAACCATGACCTTAATTCTATCCAGTTTATATAAATTGAATTCTTCACAATAGAGTTATAAACTGGCACTGATGAAAATAATGAGACCTCCTACTCACTTAACCATATTCATCACTGTCTGCTTAGAAAAATATTACTAACTACAGCTGAAATGAACTGCCAATTAGTTCCTAGAGAATTTTTATTTACTTTTGTTTCACATAAACTGAAAATAGAACTTCTTTTAATTGGGTATGTGTTATGGTTTGTGTCTAGCTGTTCCCCCAAAGCCTCATGCAGTCATGGGGAAGCTCCTGGAGGTTTTTTTTTTTTATTCTTATTTTATTTTGTGCAGAACTGGGGATTGAACTCAGGGCCTTGCACTTGCCAGAGAAGCCATCTCCCCAGCCCCAAACTTCTTTTAATTGGAAGAAATTAATGAATTCTAAGGACAAATGGGGAGAAAAAAGAAGTTCTTTGCCTGTATTTCTTTATGTAAGCCTATCAGTAGATGGTTAAGTCCAAGATAAAGCAAGACCTATATAACAAAAAATGTAACATTTGTATCTTTCTCTTAGTTTTTTAATACTAATAGTGTCTTGTACTATGAATAACTGCTACAAAGACAACAATTTGCAATGTATTGATTATTGTAACTGTCCTACTAACTTGTTTTGACACTGTCTCATTGCTATTTCTTTCTCAATAAAATTAATATTAGAAAGTCTATCAGTAGAAAAAAACAAGATAATTGATAAATTTGGCATTACTACAGAATAAGTCTAAGTACTAAAAGTACTGTTTTCCTTTATGAAGTTAGCATTGTTTTATAGTTAAGCTATCATGAAGAAGGGAGAAATCTGAAATCTATCAGGCCTAATCCTCCTTCCCTGCGTTATTTCCTCCCTTCTTTGGTTTTAATTGCTTCTGGTTTTTTATTTTATTTTTTTAAATTTATTTATTTATTCATTTATTTGTGTGTGTGTGTGGCCAGCTCAGCCCACCAGGGGGCGGGGCTGGCTGGCATGTGGTGCTGGAGGATTGAACCACGGTCCCTGTGCTTTATGCTTAGCTTAGCTTGTTCTAAGTAGGTGCTTTAGACCACTGAGCCATCTCACCAAGCCCTTGCTTCTGTTGTGACGAGTAGAATTCTCAGGCACTCTCTTAGAAAATACCCTATTCTTCATTCACAGTGAACAAATTATGTGTACGTAGCCAATATCATAGTTGACAGCACTGAAGGTAAGGGTGTAAGTGACTTTGCCAAGGGCATGTAGCTCCAGAGAAGCAGGATATTCAAAGCAAAGCAGTTTTGCAAATCCATTGCTCATAACCCTTGCCACGAGGACTGTAATCATTTAGAAAATTCTGTCATTAAAAGAAGCATCCAGTGAAATGGAACAACATTCCCCATGTATCCCAGAAGAAAGCACAGCGATGAGGTTCTATATGCAGGGGGCAGGCGAGGATACTCTGTTGTACACTCTTGCAGCCTAGAATGATGTCACATGATTGATGTTTCAGACTGAGTGAATTTGAAGATCACAAACAATGACCAAAGTAGAGACATAACCCCAATCACTGCCACTGACAACTCCCTAATTTTTATCCTGGCCTCCTAGCAAGACACCCAAAGCCAGCCATTACTCACTATGACTGTGTCAGAGGTGAATATGATCATGCTTCTGACCTCTGAAATCATCTCAAGCTTTCTCTGAAATAGGATGTTACGGCTACCATGAACATTTATCTAAATTTTCAGCCTTTCTTATTAGGAGAAAGTCTAATATCTTAGTTATTAAGAAAGCTTAAGTGTAAAATGAAAAAAAAAATCAAAATTATTATTTCAAACATATTAGATAAATGAAAAAACCTCCTAATTAATAAATATTCAATAAGCATTAATAAAAACAAGCAGAACTTGCTCCTTATTGTGCACTCCAAAGTTTTTTATTCTACTTCTCTTATTGTGAAAGCCACTGGGAATTAGAACATCTAAATTACTTGTTAAAAGTAGCATATCTGCTTAGGAGAATTAACAGGATTTAAACCGAAGTCAGACTACAACTCCCCATCTTTAAAATCTTGTTACACACCTCTCAGAGTTGGCAAATGAGCTTACTTCATAAGGAAGTTGAATGACCTTGAGAAGGAAAGAGGTCAAGAGAAATAAACCAAACAGAAAGAGACGACTTATACTTATCAGTGTTGTGGACCTTGGTACCAAATCACAGGATTTAACCAACACACTTAGTAGAGAAAAGATACTTGCATTCCAAAATATAGTCTAGAATTATCATTATTTTTTCATAAGGTAAATAATCCTGTAAGAGTTGAGAAGGGGGAAAGAAAAATCATGGCCCCAGGAGTGGTGAGGCTAGGCACACAAAATAATGCTAACTAGAATAGCTACTTTACCAGGTTCCTGTGGGATTCCTGAAGCTGAACACAGCCTGGCACCCTGTAAGAAGGGAAATATCTTTTGTTAAAATCATAGCTCTGAATGTAAAAATAAGTGCCTACATGTGTACACACTGCATGAGTCTGAGAAGCCATAGTCAAGCAGTGCCTGACTTAAAGGTGATGGAGTTTGTTTCATAAAATGAGTGTAGATGAAGTTGCTGGCCTAAAGAGGACAGGTTAAATTGACAAGACAACATTGTCAACTAAATCTCAGAATGGTACTTCTGTACACTCTTTCCAGAATCAGAGGCAAAACATAATTTGATAACATATATTTCATGGGAGGAATCCTTTATTACTGGGGTAGGCATAGAAGGCAGGAGAACACCAGGGTGTACGCTTATCAACTCTGTGCCTGAAGGATAGGTCTTGAGAATGTTAAATGTCTAACACATGAGACTTGGCATTGGTGTCATGAATACATAAAATGTCCTGAGTTGTACAAAGAGCCTCAAGAGTGAGAGCTACTTCCTTGTGGGACATAGGCAAGGTATGAAGAATATCTTCCATAAAGAATATCTCTGAGCCACATTCCATATATGTTTTTCAGGAGAATTTTATGTAGAAACTCTATTGCCTCTGAAATAAAACAGACCTGAATGTGAGTCTCATGTTAGACATAATAACTGTGCATTCAAAGTTCTGTCATAGAATGATTATTCTGCGTGACATTAGAGGATCCTCCAAATAAGTAAAGTCATGCTGAAATATATTATCATTATCACAATTGACAGTACCAGGTAAGACATCTAATTACAGCTTAGGTCCACATCCACAGAGAGGAATTAAACAGTTTGATGAAGAAATCTTCCACACTGTCCAAAAACATCCACACTGTCTCTCTTAGTTGTTTATTAGTAGTTTTTCATTACACAAGCTATTTTTCACAAAAGCATGTCAAAATAAAAATTTTAAACATTAACTGATCTGTTCAATAAATAAGTAGAAATTAGTAGTACAATCATCCTAGCTATCTTGGGTAGATACATGTATATATCATCTCTTCTTTCCTTCTTTCTTTTCTCCATTCCCTCATCCTAGTTGCTCTTTCCTTTTGAAAAGTCTGTTTCCCTCCATGATATCTGTTGTACCTTTCAGATTTCACTTTCTCTTTCAGGTTCTTACACTAGAAAGAAAATGCAACGTTTACACATGCAGGTCTGATTTATTTCAATTGTGAGTGCCGTCTCTAGTTGCATCCATTTATCTATAAGAGCATTGCATTATCTTTCTTTATTGCTGAGCAATACTTCATTGCATAAAAAATACATCATTTTTATCCATTCCTCAGTTGATGGACATTTTGGTTGTTTCCAAGACTTAGCTATGATGAATTGTGCTGCTGTAAACATGGGTGCACATATGTCACTGTTACATGATGTCTCCAGTTCTTCTGAAAAATATCCAGAAGGGAAATAGCTGGGTTGCATGGAACCTTTAATGTTATTTTTTAGATGATTCTCCACACTGATTTCCATAGTGGTTGTATCAGTCAACGCTCACACCAATGGGGAAGAAGGATTCTTTTTTTCCCCACAGCTTCTGCAGCATTTGTTATTAATTTCTTTTTTTTTCATTTTTTTGGTAGGACAGTTTCAACAAATAATACACTGCATATATTCTTCTTAGTGGTTAATTGCTGTACAAGATGCGGACTTGTGATCCTATTTACAAACATCATTAGAAGAAATCACTCTATTCATTAAGAGAATGCAACTATATATCTATCCCAACCTCTTTGAATACACAGATACAAAACGGACATTCATCTGTATGATCCATTTTTTCTAAGTTCCGTTATTGAATATTATAGGTGTGTAAACTCAGCAAAATATTCTAAAAGAGTCCAGTAGCCCATAATAGCATTGGGTCTTCTGTTTAACTGGCAATGTCAGAAATTATTGACCTGAGTCCCCCACAGTTCAACTTAACAGCATGGCTTTATTTCTTATATTTTGACTTCATACTTTTCTACTGGATGGTTAAGATCAAGGTAAAGCAGGACCTATGCAACAAGAGTTGTAGCTTTTTGGTCTGCGAAGGTCAGTGAAATGCCCTCAGGATTTGTCCTGAGATCCTGTACCTCAGATTGTAGAACCTTTATCAGTGCAGCCATGTGGATGAGTCGCGGCCATTGCTTGGCCAATGTGCTCTCTGTGAATGCCTGAGAGAGTGTCTTCTCGCCATGTGACTCTCCTTAGGCCCACTCTACGTCATCGATCACTTTCCTCTTTGGCCCCATAATCTTCTTGATCAGAAAATTTGGGACACTACCGAGGTACATGACGTTACAGTACAAGTTCTCATATGTCCTGAGTCTTAATTGACCTTAGAAGGTTAGGGCCAAAATGTTGGCTTTCCTTATATCCCTCCTTTTTCTCTAATTTTGGTCTGCAAACTTAGGTTGTTAACCATCCAGAAGAAAAGCTTATTGTTATTATCAAACGATTTGGGCTATCAATCTTAGCATCACTATCTCACTGCATTTCTTAATTGATTTCTTGATGATAGTCTTTCTTTCTTGGGTGAAATGGAATCACAGTGTTGTCTTAATTTGCAGTTTTTGAACTTTTTTCCATATCTCTATTTGCCATTTATATTTCTTCATTTGAGAAGCCTGTATTCATCTCAGAAACCCATTTTTGGATTGAGTTTTATAGCTTGTTAACTGAGCACCTATTTTGAAGACAACAGTGTTCAATTTAATAACCACTGTTGAATTTGTATCATCTTACGTTTTGAAATTTTGTGTCATTTCTAATTTTTTATTTGTTTAATCCTCTTTAAAAGAAGAAAAGTATGTAACATACACATCTGTTGTGAAAGTGAGATTATACATGTTAAGTATGTTGTGAAATTCACTGCACATAATAAATACTTGATACATGTTGAGCATGGTGGCATATACCTATAATCCCAAGAGTTGGGAGGCTGAGACAGGAAGATCACTGTGAGACTGAGGCTAGCCTGGGATGCATAAGTGGGTTCAAGGTAAGACTGAACTGCATAGTGAGACCCTGTCTCAAAAAACATTGATTCATGTTTAATTTTTTTTTTTTATACCAGGGATCGAACTTAGGACCTTACACTTGTCAGGCAAGCACTTATCCACTGAGCTATCTCCCCAGCCCTTAAATTGCTTTTTAAATTAAAATGATAAAAATGGTTTTGAGGTAGGCTGTCATTGAGGAACCATTGCTGCTTATGGGAATATAGAGGTATGCTCATAGTTATTTTTTCTGGTGTGCATCATCCAAAGTACAGAGATATGAGACACAAAAATTAGGTGATATAGCAAGTGGCATAATATTAGGCAAGAAAGAGAATTATTTCAGCTAATAAAACAACAGAAAAACACTATAATAAGGATAATTCAGGGGATTTGGCGACATGGGACAACATGTTCATAAACTTCAAAGGAATAGGTATCCCTGATGCCTTGATTGTTATATCCCTCCCTGATGGATAGAATAAGATCCAACCGAAAGCCCAATACTACAGAATTGTGTTACCAACTAAATAACAGAGAAACATGTAAGTTGTCTTCTAGACAAGAGATAGGATTTGAGCAAAAAGAGAAAGCATGGAATTACAAGATTCAAAGTCAATACTGAATGATTTAGGTCCAACATAACTGGAAATTTATGAAATAGAGGTAAAGATTATACATGAAAGAGTAGTTGAGTCAAGAATAGAAGAAATCCTTGAATATTCTTCCATGGAGCTGAGATTTTATTCGATAGAAAAAAACAAACAGTTGAAAGAGATGAACAATCTGAGGAAAACAGTATTTAAGGGGTTGAATATGGAAATACAGTGAAAAAGTTTGCCATTTGGAAAGCCGCAGCTGAGGAGATAGGTTAGAGGCTATTCCAGTTGTCTGCGACGACACAAATCTAAGTACTTGGTATTTATCACTTAGCTCCCAATTACCACACAAACTGACTGCTGTAAACTGACTCTCGCTGACATCAAGGACAGAGAGGTAGAAATATTTATCTGTGGCTATAACCCCCACATGGGGAAACCTGTGAATAAAGCAATCTGTTCACCCATATGGATCCTACAAGTTTTATAAATGTGAGTAAATTCACTCTCAAGTTGGATTTCATATAATTAAATTCAGCAGAAATTGATCATTGAAATTATACCAATTGCCATTCCTGTTGTGGAAGGGCTGAACAATTAAATACAAAACAATGTGTACATGTGTAAACAAGTATAAATTTTTGCAGCCAAAGTTGCCTAGCCATTCTGTATTCTACAAAGTACATCTAAACAATAAAATAATAATCACTCAGTGTTTGATATGATAAATACTCAGTCTAAAGGTCAGCATATTATCACTAATTTGTTACTGGATAAAGGAAATAAATGAATAATATTTGGGATGGAAATATTGTGTTTCTGAGTAACTTCACAACTGACAGCTAAAACAGTTATAAAAAATATATTTCTTTTGTGGAAAATGTTGAAGTGATGTGTATTTTTGGAAAATGTAAAAGCACGATCTAGGTTCTACAGTAAAAATATATAAAAATTAAAAAAAATTATCATTATTGAAAAATCCGAATTCTATTGGGATATTTTTATTGGTATATTTAACAGAAACCATAAAGGCAAGTGAGTTTAAAATGCCTGGCTCTAAAACATCAGTAAGCATATACGGAGAATGTGTTATGTTATTTACTGCTATTCATAAATTTCTAGAAGATAAAGCTTACTCATGTTTCAGAATGCAGACATGTATGGGTATGCAAGTTAAATAATATTAATAAACAAATACTTCATTTCTATTTGCTATTCAACAAAGTTTTAATTGTGTAATATGACATTCTAGATATCTTGCCAAAAATAGATTTAATAATTAAATCATGGTCCAGAAAGTCATGATGTTGGAAGAAAAATAATTTTTTCATATTCCTCTTTGAGAACAATTAGCCCCAAAATAGGGATACTATTCTTATTTCCCTAAAGTAAGGAGGTGATCTTAGAATAAATAGAGAAGCTAAAGAGGTTAACCAGCAATAAAATTTGGGGAAATAATTAATAAAATGACATGAGATTAACAATGGTTACCCTCAGTACAAGCTTCCCACCTCCATGGAAGGACCCCAAAATCATGAGTTCTGAGAAACAAGCCTGACATTAAAAGCTGGATAGGTGCTAAGCTACTGTTCCAACCATTTCACTTGCAACCTATTTCATACAAGCAAAATCCAGTCAAATCTCTATGGACACTTCAACACAAAGCAGGGAAGGACACTATCCAATGAATTAGCCCCAAGAAGCTAAAGCTACAGGGTACTAAAGTCTTCTCTGGAGACTTTTCTTCATTATAAGATCAAAGATAAACAAAAGTTTTACAGAAGCTATACCTATGAGGGACTGGAGCACAGATCATGTTTATAAATTTCCAGGCCACACAGTACTTACAGAATTAGAGAATTATTCACAGAGGGAACCCCCTGCCTACTCTGCTATATAATATACAGTTTCCTTAACTACAAGAGGAACCCCACTCCTGCAGGACTGAAACAGAAAGTGGGTCACTCCTACTTACATACTGTGTGCTGTGTCAATTCCCAGTAATCACAAAGGAGCCACATGGAGAGTACACAATGAAATCCACTTAGAAATAAACTCAACACTACACAACAGAACCATAGCCAAGGTTACATTGTTAAGGGAAGCTTGTACCTTAAGAACACCTTCGACATAAAAGGGTAAAACAATTCCATCCAAACTGAGGTCTAAATCTCAATGCAGAAACTTAAGAACTACAAATCAGGGTAAAATTAATCCTCTGTGAGTTAATAAATTCATAACTAATTCTAGTCATGTTAAAATGGACAAAATACCAAAAAGTTTAGAACAATTAGAATTATAAAAATGATCCGTGAACTTAAAATGACAGAAATAAAAATCCTAATGAAATATGGAAGACAATGCAGTATGTCAAATAACAATTTCAATAAAGATTCTGACAAATCAGTCAATAAATAAGCCACAAACACACACACACACACACACACACACACACACACACATCACATCACATCACATGAAGTGAGAGAGAGAGATCATAAAACTCCAGAAATCTTTAAAATGAAAAGTTCAATAAGACAAATTAAGGAGTAACTAAAATGTTTAACAGACTAGATAAAATAGAAGATAGAATTTTGAGTCTTGAAATAAAATAGAATTATCACTTTCTGACAACAACATAGGAAAAAAATAAGACACTATGAGCAAAACAGGCAAGACCTCTGAAACAAAATTAAAAGACTAAAATGTAAAAGGGCATTGAGACAGGAGCAATAAACCTGTTCAGTTACACTATGCAGAAGATTTTCCAAACCTCTGCAGATGTATGGACACAAGTAGAGGAATCATTTAAATCTCAAACAGACATAATAGAATTACCCCACATCGTAGTTCAGATAAAATATCAAAAATAGTGTAGTTGAGAGAATATTGAAAGCTGAAACCTAAAAATGTTTAATCACTTATGAAGGCAAACTCTTCCACAAGTTAGCAGAATTTTCAGCTGAAACCCCAAGGCAGGTTTACTTAGGATAAGGCATTTCAAACCCTTAAAAACTAAAATTATCACATCCAGCGAAGCTGTCTTTTCAAGATTTCTGTGGCATATAGAGGCACACTTTACGAAAAACAGTAACCAGAGCCTTCACAATAGAACCTGTTGAAAGAAATCTTACACAAAATTGTGGAAGAGTAGATGAGCTCCACCAGTTTTAGGAAAGAACCCAACATCAGAGTAACAGTAGAGCGGGGCTGGAAGATGACTCAGTAGAATAAGCACTTGCGTGGCAAGCACAGGGTCCTGAGTTCAATCCCCAGTACCACCAAAATAAATAAATAAATAAATAAATAAATAAATAAATTTTAAAAAGACTGATAGGAAGAGGTACACAACTTCTAATGGCAGCTATAAATATACCTGATCCTCCTATTGAAGTAAAGACTAGTGGCTTGGATGAAGAAGAAGAAGAAGAAGAAGAAGAAGAAGAAGAAGAAGAAGAAGAAGAAGAAGAAGAAGAAGAAGAAGAAGAAGAAGAAGAAGAAGAAAGA
>NW_004524730.1:5015185-5017655 GCF_000260255.1 Octodon degus | reverse complement strand
GAAGAAGAAGAAGAAGAAGAAGAAGAAGAAGAAGAAGAAGAAGAAGAAGAAGAAGAAGAAGAAGAAGAAGAAGAAGAAGAAGAAGAAAGAAAACATAACAACTCTCTAGGGCTTGCAAGAAACACACCTCACCAGAGAAGATATACATAGGCTAAAATTGAAAGTAAGGAAACAATACAAATGGAGTCTGAGGAAAAGGCAGGAAGAGCTACACTCTTTTTTTTTTCAAAGTTTTATTGATAAACAGACAGCAATGAGACAGTTTCAAATCAAATCGGAAGTACAGTTTCAACAAATAATACACTGCATATATTCTTCTTAGTGAAGAGCTACACTCTTATCTCACAAAGCTAACATGAAACTAAAATTGCTGAATTTATTCAGAAGAGAAAAAGCATGATAAAAAGGAATTCACCAAATGGTACAATCACTGTCAATATATACTCACTGAATACTGGTATGTTTCATTTCATAAAAGAAACATCAGTGGACATGAGGAAACAGACCAGCTCCAATACAATACTAGTGGGAGATATCAATACCTACTGTTTCTCAAAAAGACAAGCCAGCCAGAACTAAAAAAAAAAAAAAAAAAAAAAACAGTGAAATAATACAGTTAAGCTACACTGTTAATCAAACTAACTCAAAAGACATCTGCAAAATATTCCAACAATAAACAGCATAGTACAACATTTTTGGCAGCCCATGGAACTTACTTTGATATAGAAAATACTGTAGACCATATAGCAAATATTAACAAATACACAAAATATCAGATAATTGTTTAGATCATAGCAGAAGGAATTGAGAAGACCACAACAAAAGAAACTAAATAAACTCAAGATTAGATAATACAGTTCTGGGGATGGGGAGATGGCTCAGTAGAATAACCACTTCTCTGGCAAGTGCAAGGGCCTGAGTTCAATCCCTGGTTCCACTAAGGAAAGAAAGAAAGAAAGAAAGAAAGAAAGAAAGAAAGAAAGAAAGAAAGAAAGAAAGAAAGAAAGAAAGAAAGACAGTTCTGAACGACCAGTGGGTTATTGAAAAATTCAAGGCATAAATTCAAAAATTATCACTAAAGAATGAAGAGTTGGTTCTTTGAAAGAATGTAGAAAATGCATAAATCTTTGTCTAACCAGAAAAAAGGAGAAAAATGATGTAAACTAATAAAATTAAAGGAAAAAGCTGATATTAAAATAGTTATAACTGAAATACTTAGAGCCATTAGTGACACTTTTGAATATCTATACTTCTTAATTTAGAAAACCTAGAAAAAAATGGGTAAATTTCTAGACATATTCATCCTACCAAAAATTGAAACAAGAGGATAAAAAATCTAAACATATCTATCCAAAACAATGGAATTGGAGCAGTAATTTTTAAAAAGTTCATTCCTGGATGAATTTATTGGTAAATGTTGTAATATTCCAAAAGAATA
The DNA here is from genome assembly GCF_000260255.1 of Octodon degus. Classification (NCBI taxonomy): domain Eukaryota; kingdom Metazoa; phylum Chordata; class Mammalia; order Rodentia; family Octodontidae; genus Octodon; species Octodon degus. The sequence goes on along the minus strand of NW_004524730.1, from coordinate 5,016,217 downwards.
ATTAATGCTCATGTTTCTCAAATTATTATACGAAATAGGGAAGACAGCAATATTTTCAAACACATTCTACATACTCAGTATCACCCTATACCAAAATGAAATAGTTATTTAAGACAGAATAATATCCTTGGTAATCCCAGATGAAAAAATGCTCAGCAAAGTTATTTCAAGCAGAATTGAACATGCCATTGAAAAGACAATATCAAGTGATAAAGTTGGCTTTATTCAAGGAATGCAAGGATAGTTTAATATAAGCAAATCAATAAGCATAATATGTCACATAAGTATAATCAAGTATAAAAAGTCATATAATCATTCCAGTAGATGTAAAAAGAATTTAACAAAATGCAACATCCATGTATGATAAAAACTATGAAAAAAATGACATTTTGAAGAATGTTGCTTCAACGTAAAAGGCTATTCCTGACAAACTCATAGCTAACATAATGCTGGATGGGGAAACATGATAGCATTTCCTCTAAAATCAAAAGGAAATCAAGGGTGTTAACCTGCATCACTCTTCTTCAGCACAGTATGTGAAATTTTTTCCAGAGTTATGAGGCAAAACATAAATAATAGGGATATAAATAGATAAGGAAACAGTCGCATCATCCCTATTCACATATAATGCAATGCGGGAATGATTTTACATATATCTATATTAATAAATGTAGTATGGCACATAAATAGAACCATGCATTCAAATTATCAAGTCATATGATCTTTTCAGTAGATGTAGGAAAGCCTTCAGCAAAATATAACTACATCATGTTGAAAACAGGTATAGAAAACTTTATTTCACATTGAAAACAAACTGCATATGGTGAATCCCAGACAGAATCATAATATTGGATCAAAAGTGTGAATCCCTCCTAAAATCAGGAACAAGATAAGGATGTCTACCCTCACCAGTACAACAACCCAATTCAAGATAGTACTTAAGGGGGCCTGCCCCTTAGCTCAGTTCTTTAAGTGGCTGCTTCAACAAAGCAGTCAGGCTCAGGTTGCTGTGGTTCGATCCCCACAACTCAA
>NW_004524730.1:5012363-5015085 GCF_000260255.1 Octodon degus | reverse complement strand
GTCCCTCTCTTGGACAGGAGCTTTCTTTCTCTCAATAAATATATTCTGCTCATAAAGAAAAAAAAAGATAGTACTTAAAATCTTATCCAAGATAATTCAGGCAAGAGAACAAAAAGTGAACAGGAAAGTAAGAAGTCAAATTTTCCCTATTTGTAAGAGTTATAATTAATTCCTTTTTTATAAGATATAATTCATTCTGTAGAATCCAAAAATAGTTTTAGCAGAAGACTATTAGATCTGACAAACAAATCCATTGAAATGGTAGGATAGAAAATCAATTAAAAGATCAATAGTATCTCTGTACATTAATGAGGCACCTACTTAAAAAGAAATCAAGGAATCAATTTCATTTGCAATACTTTGAAAAACATTAAATATCTAGAAATTAACCTAACCAAGAAGGTGAAAGACCTCTTTAATGAAATTTACAAAGCAATGAAGGAAAGAAATTGTAGAAGACAGACCTCCCTTGTACATGGATCAGAACTAATATTGTGAAAATGGCCACATCACTGAAAGTAAAGTTCTTATCTATATATCATCATTCTTCTTCATATAACTAGAAAAAATGAATCTACAATTCACATGCAGTCAAAAAAGACACAGAATATTTAAAGAAATCCTGAGCAAAATGAGCAAAGCAGGAAGGAGGCATCACAACACTAGATATCAAGTTATACTACAAAGCTGTAGTGAAGAATAATTCACATTCTATTGGCATAGACACGTAGCCCAGTAGAATAGAACAGAGCACACAAAAACAGTCCCATGTGAATATAGCCTTTGAGTTATGCAAAACAATAAAAAACATGTTTTGAAAAAAAGACAGTGTCTTTAACAAATGGTTCTCAGAAAAACGGCATATTGACATATAGGAAATTGAAACTAGAGTCACACAGTCCATAAAAATCAATACAGAATGGATGAAATACCGAAGCATAAAATCTAAAGCTTTGAAATTGCTAAAGGAAATAAAGGGAAAAACATTTCATGATATATGAACACACAATGATTTCTTATTAAGACTTCAGCAGCTCAGGTAATGACAACAAGGATAAGCAAATGATAGCACATCAAATTAAAAACCTGCATAGTGAAAGAAACAACAAAATGAAAAGACAGATTAAATAATAGGAGTAAACCTTTGCCACCTACTCTTCAAATGTAAGGCTATAATTAAAAGTGTGCAAAGAACTCAAAAACTGAATACCACAATCATGACAGAAATTGTTATGGAAATTCGTCACAAAATTAGAAATAGATATTCTAATTGAAAGAGCTATTTTCCTTTAAGGTATCTTTCTGAAAAAGTTCAACACATGATGTTACGGCGAGGTTCCATATCCATGTTTACAGCAGCATAATTCAAAATAGCTAAAACTTAGAAGTACATTATATCTCTGCAAAGGAATGAATCACTAGAGAAAATGTGGTATTTATACATAGTGGAGTACTACTCTGCCATAATGAAGTCTTGAGTCATTTGTAGGAAAATGGTGCATATTGAGATCACAATATTAAGTGATCTTAATAAATTAAATGCCCAAGCATAATATGTGGCTTCTCTTATATGACAAGCTGAAAATATAAATGAGGTGCAAAATAAAAGAGAGACAATGGGAAATAGTAAAATTCATCTTTAGCACGTGGAAAGGGAAGCAAGAGTTGGAAAGACAGGAGAGGAAGAACAGAAAAATTGGACTTCAAGAAAGAAATTGTGTTGTTACATGTCAAGTACATACAAGGAATATAGACATATAGATGATAGATAGATAGTAGATAGATATGGATATAGATATATAGAGATATAGAGATAGAGAGATAGAGAGTTCCAAATGATCCAAAGACCCCAGGAGGACAAGGGAAGAAGGGGAATTAAAAAAAAAAAAAACTAAACTAAGAAATATTGCAGCCAGATACCGTACTCTTAAGGGAAATAAATCAGACCTGCACATGCAAACATCTTATTGTCTCATTCACATAAGAACCCGAAAGACTAAATAACATCTAAAATGTACATTAGAGGGGCCGGGGAGATGGCTCAGTGGAATAAGTGCTTCCTTGGTAAGTGCAAGTGCCTGAGTTCAGTCCTCGGTTCTGCCAAAAAACCCAAAATGAAACAACAACAACAAAACAATGTACATTCGATACTGTGAAAGGGAATGTACCTGTTTAAAAGGAAAGAATTACTGAGGAGAAGGACAGGAGAAGGCGTAGGGGAAAGAGACGTCTACGTATGGAAGCAGGGTGGCTCGGATAATTGTACCACAGATTTCTGTTGGTCTACAGAAAGAAACAGTTAATGCTTAATGTTTGTCTTGTCTTCTCTTTTCCCCATTTTCTTTCTTCTTAATTTCTAGTGATGGTTTTCATTGTTTCTTTCTTTTTTAAAATTCACCAGCATATATCTGATAATCTGAATAACTAATTTGAAGACAACACTGCACAAAATAACAAAGACTATTTGTATTCATGTTATCTTCTTAGTGAAATTCTATATCATGGCCGGAAGTGGAGAGCGGTTGATCGCTGTAGCGAGGCGATTCATCATGGCTGACATGCAAAATTTGGTGGAAAGATTGGAGAGGGCAGTGGGCCGCCTGGAGGCAGCATCCCGACCCTCTGAAACGTGCCGGGGGCACGGGGATGGACTCAATCCTTCACAGGGAGCAGCTCCATATGTGGGAGCGTTTGACTCGCTGCTTACAGGTCCTGTGGCAGA
>NW_004524730.1:5009136-5010473 GCF_000260255.1 Octodon degus | reverse complement strand
GCACCTTCCAACAGAAATGACTTTAAAAGCAAACATGCCATTCCAAGGGGTCCAGCATTTCTCCTCCCTGCTAGGTGCCTGTCACCCGTCTTTACTGCCTCCTTTTGCCGGTCACATTGAACAGCTTAGGGCTTCTGTCTGGGCATCTGACAGGACTAGACCCATCACTGCAGGCTGGTTTTAGGTCTTGATTTATGTAAGAACCTTATTCAGCATTGCTTATGTTTCAGTTTTACCCCTGTAGGACACACCAAAATATGCAATCTTTTTTTGGTGGGAAGAGAGATTGTCCTGTGACTTCTGTTTCCTGAGGCCTATGGAAATAAACCTTTATGTACTTAAAAGTTATACAGAAAATAGAATAAAGTTAATACCAAACTTAAAAAAAAAAAAGAAATTCTATATCATTTCCAAATTCCTCTTTTTGTTACCCTTTTGCATTCTTTTTTAAAAAAAATATCAAGCACATGTGCCAATTCCCCACAATGAATGGAATCATCATCTTCTGCAAATATGAATCTTTAAAGTCACATAAATAATAAATTTAAACTTTTAGATCATAAAACTATAAAACATAGGTGATATAATAAATCACTATTGCTGCCAGAACATTATTAGAAGAATTTTGCATGCTTCTTGGTACTCTGAAATTCTGTTTAATGTATAATGACCTTAACCTTACTTTATAGCTAAAGCAAATGAGGGTCTGTGGATGTTTTTACATGTCTTGGGTTTCTACAGCTAATGGGTAATAGACTTTGAAATTTAAATCTAAGAATTCTGCTGCTAAACCCAAAGAATTTAGCCAGTTTACAATTCATTTCTAAGTGATATTAACTGAATTAGAAGTCTTACTTCTTCCTCTAGAGCAGAAAAATTGTAAAAATGATAACAATAAAATGGTGTTAAGAAAGAAAAAATAATATAGTATTGTATTTGTCTTGTTGCTATTGAGAAATGTTAGAAAATTGCAGGGTTCAGAACCTAAAAAGATCTTTTCTGTTCTAGTTTCATTTCCAATTGACTGTGTGACCTTACAAAACTGTGTTAACCTCTCTGAGGTTCGGCTGTAAAATTGAGAAAATAATCCTAGATTGCCTCACCCGGCACTGGTGAGAAAGATCAAAAACTATATATGAAATCATAGTGTGAACTACCTGCTCTGTTATAAATTACTATAATGTTCTCTCTCTCTCTCTCTCTGTTTCTCTCTCTCTCTCTCTGTTTCTCTCTCTCTCTGTTTCTCTCTCTCTCTGTCTCTCTCTCTGTCTCTCTCTGTCTCTCTCTCTCTGTCTCTCTCTCTGTCTCTCTCTCTGTCTCTCTCTCTCTCTGTCTCT
>NW_004524730.1:4978382-5009036 GCF_000260255.1 Octodon degus | reverse complement strand
TCTCTCTCTCTCTCTCTCTCTCTCTCTGTCTCTCTCTCTCTCTCTGTCAATCTCTCTCTCCAAAGCTTTATTCTCTGTCCATCACCACACCACAGTTACCTCAGCTGTATCAGTAGTGCATGACGAATCCTGAGAACATTAACTACAAAATACAAAGGATTATCATGTGTTTTGAAATTACAATAAATAATAGTTATTTTTAAAAATGGTAGCAATAACATTTATTGTTTATGGTGTATGTTTTCAATCCTGATTTCCAACAATGGAAGCTACCTTTATTGAGTGAATCTAAAGGAAAACAGGATATCGGGGATCTTCCCAAAGAGTCCCTGTGTCTGATGAAAGCTAAGTGAAAGCCCTTGTTGTTAACTTTAAGGCATCATTTCTAAATGGAATTTCTCAGAATCCTATGGTACCAAGTCTCTAGTGGTTCTAGGCAAAAGCTGGCAAACCCCTTATTCCATTCAGAAAGAAAAGCAACTTTGGAATACCACAAGACAGCTGTTGATGTGACTGATTTCTCATAACCAGAGTGAACCAAGGCTTGAGTCAGAAGAGCTGAGGCTAGAAGAAATGTTCCTACAGTCACTCATGAAGGACTTACTTTAAAAAAAAAGTATGAATTTGGTACAGGTTCTCACTACTCGGCACAGACTTGTGGCGATCCTCCTGTTTTCAGCCTCCCTGGCCCTGGGATTGCAGGCCTGCATCACCAGGCCAGGTCTCAGTGGTTGGCTCAGAGCATTTGAGGATGAGGCAGGCATGGCACGTGGTGGCGGGATGGAAACCCGGTCCCGTTGGGTGCCTAAGCAGGTGCTTAGTCCACTGAACTATCTCGCCGGCCCAAGGACTCACTTCATGAAAGACGTTCAATCTGTGCTTTTAGGTTCTTAACTCACCTGCAGAACCCAGAAGAAAACAAAACAAAAAAGCCTGAACACTGAAGAACAATACATGCCATTCTGCAGTGCCTTATCCGACTCTTTTGATATGAGATTTTATAACTACAGAAGTTTTTCCAAGGTAGGCATGACCTTCTTCTTTGGATTAGTCTTCATTTTTATCACTTAGATGCTAGTATCAGTATGTAATGATATGCTAGGTTAGAGTACGCTTTGGAGTAGTATTGCTGATCCTATGATAGCTCAATCAGGCAACATACAGGTGTTTCCTGTATTTGTTTTTATCACTTCAGCAATGGATCTTATTTCAAACATGGCTGGACTATGGTGCCCTGTCCTGGCTTTACAGATCCCCCTTAAATGCATAAATACAGAGGAGTTTACCTCTAACCCTCATGGAAATTTCAAAACTTAAATAAGAGAAGATATTCTAATCTATCTCTTTGTGCACATGAAATAGAAATAATGTGCCATACAACCTCTATTCAAAACTTTTTGAATTTATATAAACTTTAAAAATAGATTTCCATCAACTCTCTTATTGAAACAAGAAAATTTAATTTCTGGCATAGAGAGTGTTTTAGTAGGCATGTGATAGACTTTATGTGTTGAACTCCTTCTTTGGAAAGTATATGGTTCATGTTCTTAGACACAGCTCCTGTACTTTAGTATGACTTAGCTTAGAAAAATAGCCTTTAGTTACCAAGTAGTGATTGGCTTCCCCAAAGAGAAATGGAAAAAGTGTTGTATATTCCAAGACATGCTACACTTTAATGCTCTTAAAAGAAAACTTAGCATTTCCCATAGCAACTTTGTAGTAAATTTTGGGACCCAGCACCTTTCTGTGCAGTTAAATTTTGTATATCATTTTCTTCTCTTTTTATAAAAAAATAAAACAATAGTAAAATGAAAAAAACTATTAGAAATGATACAGAATTTCACTAAACAAAATAATAGGAATCCAACAATAATTGTTACATTGCATACTGTTGTCTTCAAATTAGTTGTTTAGATTATCAAATATAAGCATACATAATTGGTTTTAAAATGTTATAAGAAATTAAAAGGGTGAGAGACAAATGCATTCAAGTCTGCTTTCAAAGACTTCCTTTCTGTCTGTGAGAGAAGATCAGGCCTTCTATTTATTTGGCTTGAGTATTTTAACCACTTGTATCAACTGCCAGAATATATGCCTTTGGAAAGTCACAAAAGTACTTTACACCTGAGTTCCATTCCAAATACTAGTAAAGCTGTTCAAACAAGGAATGCATCCACGGCTGTAGAAATGGTATATATTATGATCTCATTACAACTCTACTAAATAATTCTCAAAACTGCTTTGAATAAAAGCCAGTGGGTAAAGAGCATCATGCAAGGCCTGTGTTACAGTGATAAAGACGCATGTGAGCAAAACAGTACCTGCATTTTTTCCGTTTGTTGTTCCTCTTTCTCTGTCACAAGCCTTCAATTCAGTTGTGGTGAGCCTAAGGCCTGCATGCTGTAGTGATTATTACTGCCAGTAAAGCTCTAAGTACTTCACTATCACTGCACTAAATTTTGAACCCATAACAAAATTTTCACTCTCATTTCTGGACATTTTATTTCCATGTATGCAGTCTCCATTACACTTTCGTCTATTTCTGATGCCCCTCTTTTCAAAGGGATTACTATTATTCTGATCTTAGAGTCTCTCTCTGGACTGAAAGCTTGTAGGAATTAAGTGTTTGATATTTATTTTAGGGCCCAAAGCAATACTTGACACAAAAGTGTTCCTTAAAGTGATGATTGAATTAGATGTTTGCAATGTGATACAGAATTATCAAAAATAAATAAAACAGAAGCTAGAAAACTTTTCCATGCAGCATGGCAGACGTTACCAATGTTGAGAGGATAAGAGACAAGTGAAGTCTCTCTGAGGGAGAAGGCTTAGGAACATACAGCTGGTAGTGAAGTCACTCTGGTTCAATTACTACATCATCTTGAGGACTTCTATCAGAAGTTTGAATTTCTTTTCTCTTCTTCATTTTCAATGTTATTTATTTATTTATCTGTTAGAGGATCTTTCTTTTTATATTTTTATTTTTTATTTAGTCTTATTGAGAAACAAATAGCAATGAGACAGTTTCAAAACAGGTTAACAGGACAGTTACAATAATTAATACATTGTATATGGTTGCCTTTGTACTAGTTATTCATAGTATAAAATGCAAACATGATATCCTGTCTAAACACTATTAGTACAAATCTTCCTTCTCATTTAATTAAGAGAAAGTAGCTGTATATCTATCCTAATATATATATATATATATATATATATATATATATATATTCTATTGCAAAATGTTCCTTCATTTATATCCTCTTTTTTGTTTAGTTTTGTCAGACATGCATATTCTATTTCCATTTAAATATTGTAAGGTACATGAGTTCAGTAAAATAATCCAATATAATCCAGTAGTCCATGATAGTAGTGGGTTATCCATAGGACTGGCAATGTCAGAAGTTGTTGACTTGAACCTTTTACAGCTTAGCATATTAATATTGTTTTACTATTCATACCTTTTTTAAATCTTTTTCTGCTGGATGATTAAGACCAAGATAAAGCAAAACCTATATAATAAGAAATGTAACTTTTGTATCTAACAAAGTCAGTCAAATCCCCTGAAAGCCTGTGCCACAGTTTATAGATCCCTTGTCAGTGCCAGCCATGTGGATGAGTCACTGCCATTCCTTGACCAATTTGCTCTCTGTGAAAGCCTGAGAGAATGTTTTCTCTCCAGGTGACTCTCCTTAGGAGAATTATACATCATCAACCACTTTCCTGTGTGGCCTAATAATCTCCTTGAACAGAAAATTTGGGGCACCACTGAGTTATAGGATGTTACATTACAGGTTCTCTTATGTCCTGATTCCTCACTGACTTTGATTGGCTAGGACCAAACTGTTGGGATCCTTGTCGCCCTTCCTTTTCTCTAATTTTTGGTCTGCAAACTTAAGTTTTTAACCCTCCAGAAGAGAAACTTAATGGTACTATTACCTTATAACATAGGCAGTTGAGCTTAATCTCATTATCTATCTGAATATCAAGCATCTTAGACATAAAATGGAATAGGTATTTTCCATAAAGTCCTGGTATGTTAAACTTTAAATCCCTACAGGATGTGGAGAAAATAAATAAATAAATAAATTTAAAATTTTAAAAATTGAAATAAAAAATTATACGTTTTTACAAAGAAATTTAGAAATCTTACCATATATAGCACTGTGGCATGACAGTCCTATGACATTTTATTTTTCCTTGAAGATGTGGTATTTTTATACAATAGAGTATTACTCAGCTATAAAGAATGATAAACTCAAAGTCTTCACATATGGATGTGAAGTGGATGTCACTTGAAGATATACTCATAAGTGAAATAAACTAGGCCCATATGTGTAAATATTGTATAGTCTCTGTAGAGTAAGAGCTCAAAAGAAGAAATAAAAATAGAAAATCATAGCACAATTAAAAAGATGGGGCTGGTGAGATGACTCAGTGGTCTAAAGCACCTACTTAGAACAAGCTTAGCAAAGCACAGGGACCGCAGATCAATCCCCCAGCACCACATGCCAGCCAGCCCCTCACCTAGGTGGGCTGAGCTAGCCACACACACACGCGCACACACACACACACACACACACACTAAATAAATAAATAAATAAACTTTTAAAAAAGGCAAAAACTTAATAATTAAATAACAAAGAGGGGGCAGGGAGAAAAGCTAGGAAACATGACAGGGGCAAAAACATATATTTATATGCACAAGATGGTTAAGGCAATGATCCTGAGAATCTTCAGCAGGTTTTGGAAACTAGCAGTTAATTGGTAGGATTCTCACCCTGACTAACTATATATGCTCATACCTGTGAACTAAGCAACTGCACTGAAGATAGCAATGTGTAATACCAGGGTCATGCTTAGAATGCCTGTCAATCTGGTCTTCTAAATACGTATTGCATCCAATGTCGTATCAATTACTGCTATACTGTCTCTCAAGTAAACATTTGTTGCAGGGTCTTTCTATGCAGTTTGGACTCATCATGATCCTCCTGTCTCTGCCTCCCCAGTTCTGGGATTCCAGTCATGCACCACCATGACCAGTTTATTTTGGGACTGTCTCAGCATGCCTAGGGTTCTGGGGCCGGCACTGCATGAGGTACTAGGGACTGAACTCAAGTCCTTGAGCTTACCAGGAAGGCACTTAGACCCCTGAGCTATCTCCCCAGCTCCTCTCTTTTTCTTTTCATTTGTAACCTACACACAAACCTAAAATTGTGCATAACAATGGTGTAACAGAAAATGCGCCTGCCTAGCCAATATACTTCATTTCCTTAGTTACCCAGGTGACATTTGCTGTTTCAGACCCTGTTGCTCCTGTCTCTTAGAAATGGCTTGTCGTTTGTGATGCGTGGGCGATAACTATGATGCACACTGTGTAAACCAGTCCCCAAGTGACATGCCAATTTGCCCCTATGCTTCCTGCCTGGTTATCTCATAGAAGCCCTAGACCACCATAGATCAGGGCCTGATATTCTAGGAATGATCATGACCAGTGCCCATTGACCTAAATAAATCTGTCTCCAAACACTGGGGGTCACTTCAGTATTTCTGCTTGCCTTTGCAGTGGGACACCATGCACTGCTCCCATTAGGCTGCACATAGGCATCGCATGATGAATAATTAGTGTAAAAATATATCTTTCTCAATTATCAACCATTCCCTCAGGATGAACACATGTCATGTTCTTTCCTCTAGACTTGGAATGTGGAATTTGTGACACTATGGAGAGAACAACATTTGGAGTGTCACCAGTCCACTCTTCCAGCATAGTCCTGGCTGCACTTGTTGTGAGCAAGGGTTCATCCTAGGTACTTTGGAAGCAGGAGGGAGTCATTTTTTCTGATCAGTACTGTACTTGGAAGGATATTTATCACTTTTCAAAAGCAAAACTGGGTACAATTAGAAGACTACAGGATTCTGGAAAACCAGACAACCAGACATGATAAATGTTTTTTAAATTTTAGTTTTCTTAATAAATGCCACATAGAAGTTAGTTTACATATAGCTCTTAAATTTTATGATTGTAGACATTTAAATCAGAACTTGAGGAAAAGTTCCTGTGCAGGTATGTGAGTACATTTATATATTGGCATATGACCCATCTCTGAGCACTACCAGACTCAGAGCAGGTTATTATGTTCCAGTTTAACTGTATCTAAGCCAGGTTAAAAGCACTTTACTCATAATTCAAGACTTGACAGTTCTTCTGATTCTAATCACTTCTTGATTCACAGTCCCTGAATATCTTTGAGTCTTTGTGCCCCAATAGGGACACCCAGCATCACCAATTCTGCAGCTATGCCCTTGGCGTCTGCTCAGTCCAGCTTGTTGGTGTGTTATTCTGCTGAGGAAATTCCCTTCTGAGACAGGCAAGAAGCTACTGACCCCAAAGCTTGAGTGTCTTCTCTCTTTCCTCAATCAAAGGAAAACTCTTACTTCCCCTTAGGTTCTACCTGATACTTTAGACCACAGTGTGTTCACTCTGTTGTCCCAGCAGAAGAGGGCCATAGGGAAAAGACAACTCTTTCCTCTGAGTCAAATTCTTTCCAGCTGAGCCCACAGTGGCCTTGCTTTGAGCCAAGGTGTCACTGACTCTAGGTGTATATACAGTGTCTTTGCTTGAGTATCCTTTGGAATACTATTAGCAGATAATTTATGGTCTCTTGAAATCTGTATAAAGGAGCACATGCTTGTTGCACAACATACTTAGAATTGTAGAACGCTAAATGATGAAGTGACTTAATTACTGACATCAGTGGGACAAAATACTTAATGCCTATTAGTTAAAGGGAGGAAGCCATATTTTGGCTCATAGTGTGTAGAGGGTTCAGAGCATGGTTGTCTGGCTCCAGTGCAGAGGAGCATGGAGGGAAGAAGTAGCCCTCAGCATTTCAGGCAGGAAGTGGAGCAAGATAAAAGCAGTGTGAATGTACATCCTTCCTGGTAACACCCCCACGACCCCCCTCTTCCCACTAGATTTTACCTCTCAATAGCGCACCCAGCTATAAACCTACCAGGGCACTAATCCAGTATCAAACCACCACAATCCAGTGTTACATTTGCATGATCCTGTTATGTCTCAAAACCCCACCTATGAGCACATGAAGTTTTGGGAGGCATCTAGATTTAAACCATAGCCATGAAATAGCATCAAAAAAATTACCGTTGCATAAGGTCTTCCTTAATTATTCCCTCTAAAATTGCTATTTGCCTGCACCCTTTCATGTGGTTTTCTTTTGAAAAATTTCCACAATGCTTATCATTACTAAATATATACCTAATCTATTCTGTATATTGTTTACCTTCTTTTCAGCTAAAATGTAAGCTGTAAGAATGCAAGAGTTTTGTTGTATTCCTTGCCATTGTTCAAGCACCAGAGTAGGACTGCACAATACTAAGCTCTTAATAGCATACCTTCTGAGAGAATCAATTGTTTATCACTTTAGTTGACATATTCCTCTCGATTGCTTCTCAGCAGTGATCAGCTTCCTTTGTGTCGGGCTTGTGCAGCATTCCGGGAGCATCCGCATCTTGCTTCTGGCACCAGGGTTTCACGCCCAAACACAGGTGCCAATTAGAATTTCAACACTTGAGCGCTCTTTAAACTAAATTGCTTCTTAGGGTTTCCTGTTCACTCCAAGCTGGCCAGGGAGATCTCATTATGTCTGAATGCCATTGTGAAAATGAGCGGCGCTGCCTGCCAACGTGCGTACCACTCCCACAAGCAGTCCTACCACTCTTACATACAGTAATGGACAAAGGTGAGCATTTGGGAAGGAGAATGCCCTGACTGCATATGTCAAATGCAGCTAAAGTGTAACTCTAAGGGTATCCTTTAATAAAGGAAAACTGCTCTGCTGAGAATTTGGAACACCTGTTTCAGATTAATAGCTGCGTGGGGTTAAAAAAATTGTCTCGTCACCAAACCCTCCTTTGAATCATAACCGAGCAATCTTCACTCCTGTAGATCTATTGCAGAGAATGATTGTCTATCCGATAGCTGTGGCTTATAAAGGCTTGAGAAGAACAAATGAGAATGTAGGGTCTAGGAGTAAAACCAATGGGGCTGGAGAAGGCTGCCATTCCACACACCTGTTGAATGGTGTGATTAAAAATCACAGATAGAGAGAAGAGGAATGAGCAGAGGAGACAAACCCAGGCAATGAGAAGAGGAGTATTTAAAAGTTGTGACATTCCAGAAACTGAGTGGAAAAAAAAATACTGCCAACAGAAACAAGATCTATGATGCCACATGCCAACCAAACACCCAATGTTCTAAAGACAGAGGTTAAGACAACAGGAATGGTGGTGTTTGAAGATCATATGAGAGAACTGAATCAGAGAAATCAAAATATAAGAGCTCAATTAGGAAGAGTTCGGGAGAGAAAACATGACAGTGAAATTTTTATAGTTTTGTTATGAATGGAAGCTTAAAATGAGTAGATAAGGAAAAAGTTAGTAGATGATGGATTATTTTTTTTTAAATTTAGAAACAACAAAAACATGACTTTTGTATGCAGATTTGTTTTGGAAAAAGAAGTATGATTACATATACAGTTCCTGAGTGAAGAAAGTGTGCGGCACAGGGACAGGAAGGACGGCTGATGGCAGAAGTACAAGTGGCTGACTTAAAAGGACAATGGCAGGATAGTTACTTTTAGATGGCTCTGATTTTCTCTGAGGTAAAAGGTGAGGTTATCTCTGAATGTGAAGGGGGTGGACTTCTTGACAGCTCTTGGTTGGAGAATGTGGAATTGACACTCAGGACTGCAGCTTCATATTTTATTAAGGACTTTTGCACCTGTGCTCACTAATGGGATTGGCCTGTAGTTCTGTTTATTGTTGGATCCTTTCATATCCTCTGGTTGGTTTGGGGATGAGGCTAATGCTTGATTCTAAGATGCTAAAATGCTTTAAGATCAGCTGCATAAGCAGCTCCCAAGCTTATCCAATCACCCATATCATTTGAATTGTGAGCCGTAAACAAACTTGGCCCAAACCAATAATTGAAAAATTACAATAAATGTGTTCAGGAAATATTCTTTTGAAAAGGTGTGTGTGTGTGAGAGAGAGAGAGAGAGAGAGAGAGAGAGAGAGAGAGAGAGAGAGAGAGAGAATTTCTACAGGCACTATTTTCAAAATCCCCTAGATTTGGCAATAAAGTTTGTGGTGGTTACTTTTTACTTTGCAGACCTGTCTATGGCATATCTACACTCAATCCACTGCAATGAAAAGAAACAGAACAATTTATAAAACATAGTAAATAAGAGTTCTATATCTCAAATTGTGAAATTCTTGCATTCAGAGATCATTCATGGGTTCAGCTCCACTTACAGTGTTTCCATGTATTTATCTAATTTCCAAAAGATTACAGATGATATTTTTGCTTGACTACCCTTAATATCTGTCCCACAAAAACTCCTTGACAAAGGTGTTAGAACATTTTTTGGGTAACACTTACAGACAAAACTTGAAAACTTTGAGTTGGCAATGATTTGTTCCTTATACAGCTTTATCTCTTGCTCAGATAATGTCCATTCTCTAGAATACTGGATGAATAAATAATTTTAAACAATCATTCAAGGAAGGACAAAAATGAAGGCTCTGCTATCCTTATTTACCAGATGCTTCCAAGAATGCTGTGGAAATCTCATGGGCAGATAGGAAAATGAATGTGAAGAATTCTACGGAATATGTTGATTGAAGTGGCTCGTAAGTCTTCCCTCTCCACTGGTCCGGACTCCATTACATAACCCTAGTTAGTGATGAAATTGTTCGCAGTCTTACAGAACCTGGCTGGCCATCCGCTACCAGCTGGAACTTTCACATCATAGAACTGAATCAGGAACTTGTGGTGGAATTTTTTAACTGCCTAAACCAAAGTGGAAGAATGGAATAAGGTATTTTAAGATGCCTCCTCTGGATCTGTTAGCTACCATTACTAGTTCTTAAAAAACAGGAATCTTAACCATTGTTATGGTTTTTGTCTAGTTGTCCCTGAAAAGCCTCATGCAGTCATTGGGACAGCTTCTAGAGTTTGTGATTAATTCATAATCCAATGCTGGGATTATGGGAGTGAGTGCTACATTCAATCTGGTGCAGATAATCTCCATACACATGGAAGTAGGCAGGGAAGAGGCTTTTCTTTCTAGCAAATTTGATGTAAGTGTATGCATGGTCACATTACCATATTACTGATTCTCTGCCAGAATGTTTACAGTTATTTCATTTTATTCTCCCAACAAATTGTGTAACTGATGTCTTCCATTATACAGATAAGTTAATTAAATTAATTACTCAAGGTAATAAAACTTCTAGTATTTGTTTTGTTGTTATTTTAAAATTTCATGAACAAATTACTGTGAAACCACAGGACAAAGGTTCCACTGTGATATTAGACCAAAAATATGGGCTTCTTGTGCAAGAAATATAAAAGAAAGGGATGATTTCTAGGATCTCTGCTAAGGAATTTATATCTGATGAAATAAATTCAGGAGAGATCAGAATAATTGGATGCTTTACCCAACACCCTAAGACTACTGTGGCCCAACATAGGAATCTGGTACCATTGACCCATGTGCAACATCTTCCAAGAAACCTGCTTAATAGGGTCTAAAATGTGAAGAATATACCTGATACAGTTCCAAGATTATAGGAAAATGTATACAATGAAGCCAATGAGGAAAGTTTCCATTCCATTAAATCCACCAACACTTATTGTATTACCAGTATTACTGATCTGTTCCATACACCAGGCACTTAGTGATGGATTTTAAATATTGAATCAAACTTTAAACATAAATCTCTATCATTTAATGCTTTCTCAGGAAAAAAATAAAGTTTTTGTTAGAAACTTCTTGATCATCTTTTGCTCACCACTTGGTTTATCAGGAACATGATAAATGTCCATATGGCATTGTGTTTTGTGTCTAGATGACCCCTTCTAACCTCATACAATCATAGGGGCCCTTGGATGTGGCTGAATCTAGAGTGTGATTGTGCAGTGCTGGAATTAAGAGTGCTGGGATTAAGTGTGCTGGGATTAAGATCCAATAATTGCTGGACCATCCTACTCATTGGATTGGTACTACCCTAATCAAGGTAGGCTGGATACATTACAAGGGACGGACAGAGGCTTGTTGCTTTTTGTTGTTTTGCTGTCTTCTGGTGCCATGGACTGTGGCCGCTCTGCCCTATGCTACCCTGCCTTAGAACCAGCCAGTTATGGACTGAAATCTCTACAAACCATGACTTGAGTAAACCTTTCCTCTCTTAACTTGTGGATATTGGGCATTTTGCTTCACCAATGAGAAAAGCAACTGAGACATATGGTGATCTGGACTATTACGTCCTCATTAACACCAAGAAGAAAACACGTGGGAATTTTCACTCACCTGTATGTGTGACTTTACACTGACCATGAAAATCCAGCTAGATCTTCAGTGTCTGTTACCGTGAGCAGTCACAGTTCTTGGTTGCTTCGTTTAAAACACAACTTGATTTTAATCCATTTTGCAATTATAAACATTTATATAGGTGCATAACTTACACATAAGAAAATGCTACTTACCAGGTTCATTGAGGCCTTGTGTGTAGAAAATTCTGGAATCAATTTCTCCCACTTTTAAAATAGATTAAATGTATTATCTGTACTAGCTGTGCAGTGAAAACTACATAAACTACCCTGGGTGTGTATTGACATGACCTGCATTTTATCTGGTGGATGTGTGAACTTATTCAAGTCATTGAATATCTCTAAAATCTTTCTCTAGCAAATGCAAGAGTACTCAACAAGGTCATCCAAGAGAAGTTCCTAAGAATGGTTAGTAAAGTGTAGTCATTAATAAACATGAGCTAAACCTGAGTTTCAGGTTTACCTTTAGACATACCCCTTCTGTCTTACTTATATGTTCATTTTTAAGGTGATCTTCATGCTATAATTTTATTTAATATAACACGTATGCCAGACAAAAATATTGGTCTAGATGCAGTAACTTTAAAATAATGTGATTTCTAAAATATAAAGCTTGTCCCGATTTGGAAAATTAATGCATATATTCAAATGACATTGATGTCTTTGCCTTGAAGAACTGATTGAAACACTCTAATCATGAGCCACAGACTCTGTCAGCAGTGTTTTTCTAAAGGGTTACTATGAGGATCATGTGTAACAAATATGAGTTAGTTATCTTTAAGAAAAGACAAAAGCTGCTATATATAATCATTTTTATTAATTTTATCAATCATTATAATTTTTATTAATATTATAAATCATTTATGTTCCAGAAAGAAATAGGTACTCTCATAGTATTATAGTACATTCAAACACTGAGCATAGAAGAAGCAGTCACGGTCATGTAGGTAGATCACAGTTATCTCAACGATAGTAGTGATTGGATTTTTGTTCTATAACTTGTTTATAAAATATTACTATTTACAATATGGTGCTATGCTAACATTATAAATAGCAACATACTTGACAATGTATAGTTTTTCTAAGTGTACACTGATAGAGATAAAAACTTATAGGAGTATACACTCTAATAAAATACAGATACAATTTGTTATTAGAATATTGAATATTGTTTATATTTCTGGAATTGGAATATAGCAAATTTATGAACTTTTAGGAAACCCTGTCTGCTATGGAAAGTGTAGTTCATTTTCATGACCACAATCCCACAGGTGCTGACAGAAAGCAACACCCAGGAAGAAAAGATTTTTGCCAAGAGTTTTCTACAAGCCAAGTTGGCTGCCAATTAAAGTTCACAAAAATCCTTAAGCCAACATATTATCATTTAAGCAAAAAACAAAATTTGAGCCTCAGAAACTGTAGCCCACCAACCAGGCAGGCACTCATGCTGCTGAGCTACGTTGGTGAGAGTAGAGACTGGTATAACCACTATGGAAATCGGTGTGCAGATTCCTTAAAAACCTAGGATTGGAGATCCCGTTTGAGCCAGCTCTTCCCTTCCTGAGTTTTGTTTTCCAGAAGAACTGAAAACCACATATCACAGTTATGTATGTGCACCCATGTTTATAGCAGCACAATTTGTCATAACTAAATGCTAGAAACAACCCAGATGCCCATCAACTGAAAAATGGATAATGAAGATGTGGTATTTTCACACAGTGGAGTATTTTTCAGCTACGAAACAGGATAAATTTGAGATTTCTTTTCTGAAAATGGATGCAACTAGAGAACATACTCTTAAGCAAATAAGTCAGACCTACATGTACAAACATTGTATTGTCTCTTCAGTGTGAGAACCTTAAAGTGAAAAATGGAACATAAAAGGTAAAATAGATACTCAAGAATGGGAATGAACTTATTCAAAAGGAAAGAGTTACTGAGTTGAGGAGGACAGGAGAAGAAGTGGGGGAAAGAGATTTATCTATGTACTGTGGTTTGGACAACTGCACTGTGCATTTCTGCTGGTCTATGGAAAGGAGCAGATAATACATAATTTGTTTTGTCTCCTTTTTTCAATTGGTTGTACTTTTCCTCTTCCTAAATTCTTGTAGATAATTTCTTTTTTTCTTTCTCTTTCTAATTTTGCATGCATATATCTGGTAATATGCATAACTAGTTGGAAGACAGCACTATGTATTACTATACCACACTGTGAAATTCATATTATTTTGAGTGAGATTATGTATGACTTGTAATTGTTTTCTGTTTTAATTCTAATTTGTAAAAAAATAATAATTCTAATTTGTACTCTCTTTAAAAATAAAAAATATATAAAAGAAATTATAACCCAATGAAAATAAAAAAAATAATAAGAGAGAATCATTAGCATTTTGATTAATTCCAAAATGTGGGGAATCAAAGTCCATCCACTTTTTGCACTATTAGGCTCCCTTGGCACGGCATGGACTGTACATTAATGAGGAGCTGGTGTAGCAGATCATTTAGATCTACTGTTGCAAGAGCTGAACATAGAACCTATTTCTTCTTGCTGATTTTATATCATTCCTTTCTTGCAGCTAACTTCAATAGAACTTTCCCAACCTGTCCACCAAATCTCCTTTTACCAAGAACACAATATCTGCCATTTTGCCAACCCCTATGACTGTTTTCTGTACTTTTGTGTCATGATTAAGGAAATGCACATTTAAAGAATATTAAACATGCTAAAACTTCATTTTCTTTCTTTCTTTATTTTTATTTTTATTTTTATTATTTTTTGCTACTAAGAATTGAACTCAGGACCTTGTGCTTGTCAGGCAGGCACTTGTGCCATTGAGCTATCTCTCCAGCCTAAAAAGTCCTTTTCTGCAAAACATCTCTTTTGTTACTGACTTCCAGGAAAGCACCCTGTTCTTCTTTACCTGTCACATTCATGCTTTGATTTTCCCACCTACTTCACTGGCTCTTTTTCCCTTCAACCTTTAATTTTTAATGGTAGAAATTCCAGAAGAAGGCACTAATTGACCTAACTTCCCTCCTACCATGACCTAGCATTTAAATTCTAACATGTCCCCAACTAAGAAACTCTGCATCTGTCCTCTCTCTGGAAGTCAAGAGTCTGTATCCAACTTCCCACAGTGTCTCTGTATCTATGCCAAATGGGCATCACCTGGACCTGAATATTATTCTTGATTTCTTGCTCTGTGAAACTATCTCTATTTTATTCTTTTCATCTCAGCAGATTGTTATGGTTTGTGTCTAACTTGTCTCCCCAAAGCCTTATGCAGCTTTGGGGTGGCTTTCTAGAGTTTGTGATTAGGTCATGATCCAATGCTGGGATTATGGGTGTGAGTACTGCTGGGATTGTGGGAGTGAGCGCTACACCCACCATACGTCAGATATCCTGAGTACAACATAAGGAAGGGATAGAGGCTTGCTCTGCTGCCACTGCTCTTCTCTTTCTGCTCTTGCTGTTTTGTTGTCTTTCCCCACCATGAACTGCTACCCTCTACCATGTGCCCCTGTGCCTTGGAGCCAGCCAAGTACATGCTGAAACCTCCACAATGGTAAGCTACATAAACCTTTCCTTCTTTAACTTTGGGTGTCCAGTATTTAGTCCGAGCAAATTTACCATGTTTATGTATCCCAGGGAACTAAATGCATTAAGAGGCAGCCCTGAGTGAGCCTTAACTGTAACTCAGATAGGAATGCAGTATTTTTCTAACACCTGACCCTAAAGGGACAAAAGATCATACAGGACTTATGTGGTGTCACTTTTGGTGCTCTCTAATCAAACTAGGTCTGTGGTAGGTGCAAATGACACCTCAGTGATGGACTCCAGAAGGAGTAATTGTTCTCTTGGGAGCCCTGTACTCCATGCTCTCTAGGACTGTCTTCACAATTATATTGTTCTCCTCTGTGTAAAGAATAGAAACTGAGCCATTTGCTATGTGCATTCTAAATAGGCCTTTACTATCTGTGTGCACTTGGGGTAAGTGTTTTCATGCATAAACATTTTCAGATCAAAGAAACCTGCAGAGTAGACATTATCTCATTTTAATGTTGTACATGCTGCAGGTTTCATAGTGGATAAGAATCAAGACTAGGTCCTTTCTGGATAGTACGGCCATGGATCTACTCTGAAAATGCCATTGGAAGCTGAATTGTGCCCCCATTCATATTCTGAAGTTTTAATTCCTAGTGTCTCAGAATGTGACTATATTTGGAGAAAAGTTATTAGGAAGAAACTAATTTAGAGCAAACTCATACAGTGAGGCTTAATCCAATATGACTACTGTCAGATAAGAAGAGCAGATTAGGACAAAGCATTCAAACAAGGAAGACCATGAAAAGACAAAGAATCTGAAGCCAAAAAGAAAGCCATCAAAAGAAACCAATCCTGATGACACCTTGATCTTGAACTCTCAGCTTCCAAATTATCAGAAAATAAAGTTCTGTTGTTTGAGCCTCCCAGTAGCGTTGCACTTTATTAGAGTAGGTCAAATGAACCAATGCGATCACTGCATGTGAATACAGCAACCAGGGCCACTGCAGTCCTGGGGCATAGCTTTTGTCCAGACCCAGGCCTTACACCTCGGGGCAGAACAGGGAGCATAAGGATGAAAGAAAAATCAGGTGTCTGGAAAAAGAAACACCTCACCAAGGTCATAGAAGTTTTCATCCCTAAGAAATGAGCACAGGGAACAGACATGCATAGGAGTGAGCCTGGCAAAGGATGAAAGCGCGCTTTCCAGACCTGACAATTGCTAGGCTGTCACAGTGAGCAAGGCCACTGATGCACTTAAACTTCAGTCACCTCATGGTGAAATAACCATTTGGGCTTTACAGGACAACCCAAGAGGATGATGGCCAATAAATGACTTCACTAACTTTGACAAGCTCTGCCAACGTAAGCAGTTACTCTTAACATTTTTACTTCTGTTTTCATTTAACAAAAATCTAACCATTGGCCCAGGACAAAATGCTTCCAGCTGCCCTGACGAATGCTGCCTGCTTAGGCAATCGCCTTCCTCATTTGTTTCCATTTCAAACACCCTGTGAGCAGAGTAATTGAGTTTGAATTGCTTGGGGGATCCTCCCCCCTCATAGCGCTATGCAAGGAGAAGCTCACAGTTGCTAATGATTTATTATTTCCCCTCCTAAGTGTACGTAGTACATGTGCCCAGCACAGTAGCCGCAGAAGGGAGCATACGTGCTGTCACTTCCAATACGGAAATGAATAAATCCAGGCCAGCCCTTCTGCCTTGATCACTTATGGAAGCAGCTCTTTCACCCTCTAAAATGAAAATTCTTTTATCTCACAGCCTTACTTCTGGGACCTGTGCCTAAATTAACTTAGTGTCCTCAAGTGCCCTGGCTTCTAGCCAACCCTCTCTGTTTCCAGTGAACTGGGGATAAAAGAGGGATTCTGTGATTTTTTTTTCAGACACTGAGATATTTCAGTGAATTAAATACCACATGTAAGTAAAAACAGCTCACAATTTGTGTCAGCCATGTGCTAAATGTATTAAAAGCATTTTATAAAACTAGATGTTTAAGACTCATAACCCACAATAATTATTGTATCATTTTAGAGATATGGTAAGTTTAATAGCTGAATGACTTATGTGACCTTCCCAGGGTGAAATGCAGTCTAAGTCCTCTCATCTTTGTGTTATCTGTGATTGCCTTGGTCAGAAAGAATGATGGAGAAGACAAGAAATGACTCCAAAGTTTGGCATGTAAAAAGTACCCACATTCACATTTATTACTGGGTCTTTAACTTCAGAAGTCTCCACTCATAATGGAAGAAATGCTACTCTAAAAATGAAAGAAAACCAGGCTCTCTGTTTTGATCAACAACTCCATAGAAATCCAGCCCCTAGAAGTCCTCGACAAAGTGGCAATGCTCCTCCGATGCTACATCCTGCCCCAACTGTCAAATCAGTACCATATACTAAACTTCATCAACACCAGGTAGGAGCCAGGGAGAAGGCTCAGTGGAATAAGCACTAACCTGGCAAGCACAAAGGCCTGAGTTCAATCCCCAGTTCTGCCAAAAAAAAAAAAAAAAGAAAGAAAAAGAAACACCAGCTAGGAAAACATAACTCAGGCAAGCCCTGCTCAAATTCTTGACTTCAAAATTATAATATATATTGAAACATATTGATTTAAGATACTGTTTTGTAGTGTTTTTACACAATGATACACAACTTAAATAACATTTGAGGACACGGAAACAAACAAACAGAAAAAAGTAAACAATTTGGTCAATGCCATATTAATGATTTGTTGTCAAGATCAGATTGGGCTCCTGAGGAGAAGGTCAAATTCCAGGGCTAACATCTTAAATACACAACTTTTTAGGAGACAATCCATAACCACATGACAATTATAACTAGGATAAGGAGAAGAAATTGGATTTAGCTTAACAAAAAAAAGTGCTTTCTGATAGCTCAAATTGCCCTACACAGTAAGGGTAAAACAGCTTGAGTTCTTAGTAAAACAGGTCAGGCAAGATATTTAACTGCAGATCCTGTCATCACCCATTACCAATCATGTAACAAGAACTCAGGAACTCAGTTCTCTAAACCTTCTTCTCTTCCTGCCTATATAATACAAAGAAACAATTGAGAGTTTCTGATGAGGTTTGACCTCATCAAAAGGACATACTCAATTTTAAGAATGTATGATTTGAAGAATCATCAGAATGAAGATGTATCAAAGTTGCTATAGAATTGTGGTTGGAACATCCAGTGTTGAAGACAATTATCAATGTTATAACCAAGGAGGACCTAATGGGAATTAGTGGGCAGAGGTCAGGGATTGCTATAAGTAGCCTACTGTGCACAGCACAGTGCATTACCATCATCAAAGAGTTGGTATCCCATAAATAAATGGGGTACCAGCCCAGAATCCAAAGACCCCAGGAAGATTCAGGCACATGACTCTGAAATTCCATTCTTCCAGTTTCCTAACATCTGAGGAGTCCAACCTTTGATGAATTTATAAGCCCCAAATTATAAGATCTAAAATGTTTTAAGTGATACAATTCTGAGAAGCAAAAAGCCTAAATGTAGAAGATTCTATCCATTATTCTAAGATTCTTTAAGTAAAACAGATTTACTTAAAACAATTCTATAATCAATTCTATAATCAATTTTCTATGACTCTATGATACTAAAATGTTTAGGAGCTTTAAGTAATTTGTATGGCATCATAAAGTTATTTTGCTAATAAGCTGTGTCCTAAGAAATAGGGCTGCTATGAATCTAACATGATGGAATAAAAAATATTAACTTGCCAAAATATACATTTCTATATTTATGTGTCCAGATAATGTAAAGTTGCTGTGTTGAGGTGAGAGAGAAGTCTTTATCCCTCAGCTTAGATTTGCCAGCTTTTTGATAATCTAATTTTACAATAGTTTACCAGAAATTTAAGAGTATAAACATGCATCAGACCTCTCTATTTTACTAGATGAAAGTTCAGTAGTTATAACCATTCAGCACAGAGTTACTCGTCTGCTCTTAACTAAGACACTTTTATACATGAGTCATTAAACCATTATTTATGGTTTAAACAGCTGTCAGTTTCATTTTGGTGCGTATTTTTGCTGGAGGGAGCATTATAAGTGGCTTTCTTTCTCTTTCCTCACATAGCTGTTTTACTGCCCCTTCTCTTTTTCCCAATTATTTCACAACTCTCCAGGGTATGGCAAAGGAATAGAGGAAGTTAAAGGAAGAAAGAGGTAGGAAATGTTTTCCTTGAAAGTTTGAGAAGCCACGCAGTCTCTCCTCAGGGTTGTTGAATGCTGGATTCCAGATTTTTCTCAGCAAACATCATAAATTCTTCAGCTGCTCTCTTCCCACCTCCTTGGCCCTGGGAACCTCAGACTTGTAGTTTCCTCGAGGTGAGACAATGTGTCTCCACTCCACCCGACCATGGAAGACACTCTGTAGAGACTCTCATTTTGTTATGCCTCTGGCTTTTTTCTACCACAGATTCTAATCCAGTGAGACCAAAGCCATCTCTCTTCTTTGAGGCCCACATCAATCCCCAGCAGGCCACAGTGTACCCTACATGTTTGAAATGCTGGGAGTTCAAGTAGGGCTTAACACAGCTACTTTCTCTTTCCTGAGCACTACAAACTAGTGTGTTTCTTGCTATTTAAATGACGAGTATGACTCTGAGTTCACGGTGACCACTCTCTTATCAGACGAAAGAAGATGTTCTGCATCCTATGGACCTGTGCTTGTTGGGGTGGGGCAATAAGAGACTAATCATACAGAGCACCTTTCCTTAAAATTCTATGTACTCTAACCTATTTCATGATCTAAGTCGACACTCTGTTCTTTAAATCTGACCCTGCCATTATCATTTTTAACTAATGAAGTTTATTGCAGCACAAGTTTATTGCAGTTGTATAATACTGTCCATGACTGTCTCTGTTCTATATCACCAAGGCTGAATAGACACAAGCACAGGCCAAAAGATTTAGCCTGTAGGCCTATACAGGGACTATTTGAGCAAGAACATAAGACTGATCTCTGTGCCTTCTTGAAGATACAGCAGAATCCTCTTTTCAGCAAAAGAGGATTTCATAGGAATGAAACACCTATTGTACTGGGACCTATAAAAAGTGATGTAGGGGCTGGGGAGATGGCTCAGTGGAATAAGCCCTTCCCTGGCAAGTGTAAGGGCCTGAGTTCAATCCCCGGTTCCGAAAAAAAAAAAGTGATGTTAACACATCTTTATTTAGTCTTCTGTCATTACGCTAAACATCAATTGACTAGTTACACAAAACCAAGTGCTATACTGGAATATTTGCTACCTTACTTTATTTAATCTGTGTATGGATGCAGCGAGACACACAATAGCACTCTTATTCTATAGAACATTAAGGATCAGAGGTTTATAATTTGAGGGAGGCTATAAGGCCAGCAAACAGCTGACATAGAAACCAATCCAGGTCTGTCCCTTGTATTGGTTGTACTTGTCCAATGGAATGAGATGATACATGTAGATGATGATGCATGAGAATGTACCAAATGGATCAGAAGAAGCGTAGTCTACAGTGACCGCCTATGTGGGACAGAGCCAGGGAAGCCAGGAGCTGCTCAGACCAAGAACTGGAAGCTTCAGAACAGGAAGGATCCAATACAGTCCAGTAGTCCATAATAGTAGTGGGTTATCAGCAGAACTGGCAGTGTCAGAAGTTGTTGACTTGAGCCTTTTACAGCTCAGCATATTAATATGACTTTACTTTTTATATCTTGTGTTTATAATTTTCTGCTGGATGGTTAAGATCAAGATAAAGCAAGACCTATGTAACAAAAAAATGTAACTTTTGTATCTGACAAAGTCAGTCAAATCCTCTCAGGATTTACCCTGAAACCCTGTACAGCAGTTTGTAGATCCTTTGTCTGTGTCAGCCATCTGGATGAGTCATGGCCATTGCTTGACCATTTTGCTGAATTCATGCAACCACAATATTTGAATGGCAATCGAATACCCATCTCTGACAAAACTAAACAAAAAAGGGGGATATAAATGAAGGACAATTTTGCAGTGAAAAAAAAAATATATATATATATGCTAGATATACAGCTACTTTCTCTTAGTTCAATGAGAAGAAAGTTTTGAACTAATAGTGTTTAGACAAGATATCATGTCTGCATCTTGTACTACGAATAACTACTACAAAGACAACAATATGCAATGTATTAATTATTGTAACAGTCCAACTAACCTGTTTTGAAACTGTCTCATTGCTATTTCTTTCTCAATAAATTAAATTTAAAAATAAAATTAAAATAAAACAAGAAGGATCAAGAATTCAGTGCCAGTCTGGGAACGAGACCTGAAAGCTCACTGGAGAAGCAAAGCTGTGAGTCTGCACAGAAGGGTTGAAGAGGCTAGATCCTGATGCCACAGGCCATGGCAACAGCAAAAGATGCACCTGTTCCAACAAAATATAGATTTCTAAACACTGCTCATCATCTTCCATCTTCTCCTTCAGCCCATCTGGACTGCAGCCCTATTGGATGATTCCATCCATATCAGGGCAGGGCTCCTCATTCAACTTACTGCCCTAATAACAATAACCTTGGGTGCTTCCACAGGCACATCCAGCAGTGTGCTTCACTCAATCCTAAACAAATCCAGTCAATTTCACCATTACTGTTCTCCATCACACTCCTCAGAGGACACATCCTCTCTTATACCTTGATTCTCTCTTGCTGCATTTTTCAGGATCTAGAACACGTGCCACAAAGTCCACCTTCCATTACTGAGGCGTCATTTCCTGTCCCCAGAAGAAATGTGCTGCTGTCATCACTGTGTTCATACGTGTGTGCCGGCAGCACTAGGGATGTCCCCCATATAAATGACCCTAGAACTACTTATCCAGTGACTCACTTTCAAATTAGTCTTGAGCCAGATGCCTTCAAGACAATGATCTAAAACATAAAATGCAGTTTTATATCCAATATTCATGTTTAATCTTTTCTCCTAAGTAGTGATCCCTTCCTGAGCTTTCTGTTGTGAAAAGTGACAATGAAATAATATTTTAAAATTCCTTAGTACCGAACTTATTTTTTGCAAGAAAATTGGAAAAGTTAGAAAAAGACTTTCAAAATATTTTGAATATTCTCAACCCCAACTCGCACTGTCCCATGTCTTACACGAGAAAAGTAAGAGCCAAACAAAATAAAAAAATCTGGCCCAAAATACCAACAAACTGCACAGCTCAAATGAACCAAATTTCAGAGACGTGAACTTAGCTTTCTCTCTAGAATGGCAGGCAGAAAAGGAAATGGAACCTTTTGTTCTATTTCTATCTTGGCAAAGAACATTGTGTTTGCCTTCTGGATGCCTGGATTTCTTATTATATTAGAAGACAAGTGGGTGAAGAATCAAGGTTTCAGAAGTTAATAGAGGAAGGGGCTTGGGAGATAGCTCAGTGGGATAAGTGCATGCCTGGCAAGCACAAGGTCCTGAGTTTGATCCCTGGTACCACAAAAAAAAAAGTTAATAGAGGAGATTAAATTCATTAAATGAGAAAACTTATCAAGCTGCCTCTTCAAAGAGCAAATTAATTCAGAGTATATGACAAGGGATATATATATATATATATATATATATATATATATATATATATATATGGAAATTTCAGAAAACAGAGTCCACGGAGAATTTGGAGACAACTGAGAAAACTGAGAAAATATAGGAGAAATTTGCTGGGATTAGGATTGAGAAGATTGAATGAGGTGAAAGAAAAACATACTATGTAGTATTTTAACAGATAGAATGAGGTGAAAAAAAGTAATATTTAAAAAAGACGTATTATATTTAGCAACATGCCAAATTCTCAGTTTTAATTATTTAAACAAAAATAATAAGTGTCCAATTCTTTTCGAATGTACTGGCATTTCTTTTAAATTCAAAGCATCCTGAAATTTAAGAGGTGGCTTTATTTGTTCAAACTGCTTAATACTTGTGAGCCCTCCCATCCGAGTCACTGGATGACTCTTGCCAGAAATACTACGCAGGCTCTCTGCATTTTCCCATAAGTCACTCTTGCTTATTCTCTCAAGATTCGTTCCGTCAAAGAGCCTCTCTGGCCTCCTGACTGCAGGACATCTGTCTTGCTCATGAATTTTATGTTTCTATCATAGTATCTGGATACAGTCACCCTTTAGGTAATGTGGTTATAGGAAACTAAATTGAATTGAGCTCCCTTTGGGGGTGCTGAAGACCAGGTAAATAAGTCAAAGCGAGTCATAATAAGTTTAAGAAAGACAGGAAAAAGAAAAAATATGCCGCACCATGCTGTCAAAAAATGTATGCAAATGCATCATGCTGCACTATAGGTGTGAAGTACAAGGAGAGAACATGAGGGAATCCCTGAGGGAGGCTACGCTGTGGCCCAATCACGCTCTTCCTCGTCACGGCAGAGATGAAAGCAGAAAGATCCCTCCAGCTGGCCCAGATAAAGCGTCCTTAAAGGAAGAATAAAATTAAAATCCCGAGCTTCTCAGTTCACGTGTTGCCAAGTGCACTACACCGATTACTTACATTTCTTGACTATAAGAGGCTTTGACAGGCAGCAAGGATGGAACATGCTGAGAGTTGATTATTCTATTGAATAGGCTCGGGATAAGTTGGATAAATGAAAGGCATGCTGCTTGCCTCTGAAATCTAGGCTGAAAAATTAAAGTGGAATTGGCAAATACAACATTTTAAATGAACTCCAGCAACCACCTTCAAAGGCATCAGAAGTTAGATCAACACAGGAACTTCACAGGAGGGTCCAGTGTGCTTGGTGTGAATTAGCTCACACCGTCACTTCTGCGCACACATCACATAGAGATGCACTGAATTTCAATTCCAATTCAACACACATTTATTAAAGGCTGGGTCTTTATATGCGCTTCTGTCTGTATCACTTATTGTATAAATGTATCATGCGTCTAAAACTACACATGGTGTTGTTGAAACAGGAAGGAGGTTTAACCGTTTTTGTACCCAGAGCAAGTTCCTAATCTGAAAAAGAAAGATGATTACAGAAGAAGACTACAGATTACAGTTAACCCTTTGGATAGGGAATCGGTGTTATGACAAATTCTAAGGAGAAAACATAGACAGTGGGAAAAAATTGTGTAGTTCAGAGATCCTTTCTGAAGTCAGCAGACACTTCTATGAAGAAGTAATATTTAGAAGCTTGGGAGGGGAGCTAAAAAGAGGAAGCTGCAAGCTAGGTCCTTCTGTCACCTGTCATAGTTAGTGAGGGGCTGGGTGGAGAGTACAGGGGAACAAATAAAA
Organism: Octodon degus; assembly: GCF_000260255.1. Classification (NCBI taxonomy): domain Eukaryota; kingdom Metazoa; phylum Chordata; class Mammalia; order Rodentia; family Octodontidae; genus Octodon; species Octodon degus. The sequence continues at coordinate 4,984,795 of NW_004524730.1, read as the reverse complement.
CTCCCAAGCACTTGTGTCAGTCATTATGACGTAAGAAGCAATAATTGGAAATATTTGACAAATATTTCAGGTGAGTGAGAGACTCAAGTGAGTGTGAACAATAAGAAAATTGATTTTCTCTCTCAATATCTTATGTAATTTATTCTTGAGTCCAAGTCTGCCAACCTGTGGTCATAAGAGGTCTACCAGAGGTAACATGATTTGTGTAGATTTTTGTTTATATTCAGCAAGACATAATAGGAACCTTTCCCTTAATCATGGACTGAAGTAAAAGCATTTAAGTCTTCTTGAGCTCTACTTCAGTCACTCCCTTGAATCTTAAGAATTTCAGAAACTGTCATGCACTGACTAGTTTAGACCTGGAAGAAATTAAATTCCAAAGCACAGCGCAGAGCTTCTGTCCTCAGAAAGGGATAGAAACAGATCTGCAGAAAGATCTGTACAGATCTAGAGAGAAGTAGCAGGACATAGGGCATGACAGTGGATTAAGTATAGCAGAACAAATTCTACTATACCGCATTCCATGGATGTAGAAGAGCCAAATTCAACCCTTGGTGGGTGCATGATATGAGGAGAAGATCAGTTTTTGTCTTGGAAATATTGGATTCTGTTTCTCCATCTACTGGCTATTGCAAATTGACTAACAGTTTACGATCTCACCGTAAACTTGGTCATCCTTACCATGGGGTTCTATGGTATGAGAATTGAATATGATGATGCATAATGAAATTGATTCACACCCCCTAGGCAATACCTTTCTCATTCTCCTTCTATGATCCTTATCTATCCTGTGCTAGAAAACGGGGATGTGTAAATCCCCATATAGTTTCATAGGGCCCTCAACATAGCTCATCTGACTAAGTGTCTGCTTAGACAAGCACAGCGACCTAGGTTCAATCCTCGGCACCATATGTCATGCCAGCCTCACCTCTGGGCATACTGAATTGTCCAATGAGACCAGACATGGTGGCACATGCCTATAATCCCAGTGCTAGGGAGGCTGAAAGCAGGAGGATCACTATGAGTCTGAGCTTTGTAGTGAGACCTTGTACCAAATATATACTCTTAGTGAATCTGTGAAGGCGAAATTAGGTTTCAAAATTGGGGTGGGGAGACAATGCAAGGGATATACTTTTCATGTCATTGATGACAAAACAGCTCAGCTTTCCCCTGAGATACAAATTGGGTAGAGTATAGGCACCTGCAATCTCATCACTACAGAGCCTGAGGCAAGATTGTGAGTCTGAGGCTGGTGCTACATAGTGATTTCAAAGCTGACTTGGGCTACATTTGATTGAAACTATTTCAAAACACACACACACACACACACACACACACACACACACACACACACGGGAACAGATAGGTGCGTAGGGTGCCCAGATTGGGCACAGTGTGGATAGGGTGAGAGATGTAAGGCAGAGTATGTGGCTCTGGTCTGCTTTGGGATGGACAAATGGTTGGCTTCTGAATCTACCTTCCATTTATGGCTAAGTCTTCTAATTAGATCAAGTTCAGTCTCATTTTGTGTGCCAGAAATCATCTCTCAGAAGTTTCTCAAGACTCATGTAGGAGACTGTGGTGAGCCAGTCTCTCCAGACCACCCAAGTGTCCAGATATGAGCAAAGGCTGCCTAATATCATTCCCCATCCCATGGGAAGAGCAGTGAGACCAAAGACCCACAGACACAGGCACACTCTGGACCTATGCTGGCACTGCCCGTGACAGAAGCTCGGTACCTAATTTTTCCTATAATCCAATTCTTCATAAAATAAATGTTATCACCCAAGAGGAGGGAGAAAAATCAATAGGAAAGATAACTCTAAAGATAAGCCTTTCTAAAGATACAGAAGTCGTGGGAAACTTCTGTATGTGGAGGAGATTAGGAAAGGCAAGTAAGGGTTTCAAGGTTTCCTTTGGAACATCTTGCAATATAGGGGTATTAAGAAAACTGGAGATAATGAGAGGGGAAACAGCATATTTGGACAAAAATAGCTCAAATTTGTTGGAATGCATGCTCTGAGGAGAGGTTGACAAAAGGTAAAGGCTTCACGAACATGAACAGGCATTAGAGATTAAATAATGTATTCACTCAGTGTCAGATTCTTGGCTTTTATTCTGAAGGCTATGCAAAATCACAGAATTTCCTTCAAGCAGGACATGATCCTTATATTTTTGAACAACCACTTTAGTTGCAGGAGAAAGATGGATTGAGTGATTTTAGACAGGGAGACAGATTTCTGTAAAGACTCAGGTAAGAAGCAATGCATTTCTAAAAATAGGAAATAATAATAGACCTCAGGAATAGAAGCTGGATAGACAAAATGAGAAGATAATAAAGGGAGCTATCTGCCATAGTAAGAAACTTCTAGCTGAAAATGGAAGAAACTGGGTTTTGATAATGGTGAAGGAACATTTGTATAGAAGTTCTGGATTCAGGTGCTAGATATGTAGCCCAGACTTCCTGTGGGCAGCTGGAAGATCTTACTTTATAAAGCTAAGAAAACACAGAGGACAAGAGATTTTCTGAGAACCTAATTTGACCTTTAAGTGATTGATCTTATAGTACAAAATCATTTATGGGAAATTCCATGTTACTCATATTTCTTATTTTTAGGGAAGGAGGAATCAAACTCGAGAAGAGCTTAAGAATGTCTCCAGTACTTTTCATTGACTTTTGAGATGGAGGCTCAATAAGTTGCTTAACCTGGCTTGAATTTGTAACCCTCCTATCTTAGCCTCTGAAGCAGTTCTGACTGCAAGTGGGCCTCACAATTCACCATATACTCATTTCAATTAATGTTTGATAGTTATTATTTTCATGGATTCCCTTAATGTTATGAACTAAAATGTATACACGCCTTATTTAATTTCATCCTTTGAGAAGCATGTGTTCATCTCGGATGACCATTTCTAGATTCGGTCTTTAAATTTTGAGGCCCTAGTGCTTTTTAGTCATTTATAAATTCTAGATAGCAGACCTTTGTCTCAGTACTTATTTGTCATGATATTTTCCAAATTTATAGGTTACCTTTTTACTTTGTTGGTAATTTCTTTCTTTTTCTAATACTTTTCGGCATTTTTTATTACTTTGTCAAAGATGTTTTTATGATATCAAGAAAAAAAACCACAACAAGAAACCATTTTAAGGAAGCACACAGGAGTTGGCACAAGGACTCAAGAACTCTAAATTCACAGATTTTGGTCTGCAAACTTAGGTTGTTTACCCTCCAGAAGACAAGCCTATTGTTCTTACCATTAAACTTAGGATATTAAGCTTAACCTCACTATCTGTCTGCATATCAAGCACCTTAGGCATAATATGGAAAAGGTATTTTTCATCAAGTATTGATATGTTGAACTTTAAGTCCTGACAGAATATGATACAAAAAACATTTAAAAATTAGAATACATTTTAAAAATAGGAATAAAGAATTATATACTTCTGATATTTACACCTAAGTCCAAAAATCTCACCATATACAACCTTGAAGCAGGACAGTCCCACAATATTCCTTTTCCTGTCTCTTGCTTTCCTTCACCACCTCCTTCTTTTTGAACAACCATCTACTGGAGAGACTTCATAGCAGCAACTGGCATGTCATGACAAGCAGCCCATATTCAGAAGACCAGAATGACAGGCACTCCAAGCATGAAACTACTATTACAAATTACCATCTGCAGTGCAGTAGCTTAGTTCACAGGTATCAGTATATACAGTTAGTCAGGGTGAGAAGTTTCCAATTAACTGCTTGATTAAAAAATCCTCCGATGATTCTCAGGATCATTGCCTTGCACATCTTCTACATATAAGTGTATGGCTTTACTTATTCATGTTTCCTAGCTCTTCTCCTTTCCCTTTCTTGATTAGTTAGTCCTTCAGACCCTGCTTTCCTTTTATTTGTATTATACCTTTTATTTGTATTTCTTCTTTTGAGTACTTATGCTAGGGAAACTATACTATGTTTACACATGTGTGCCTGGTTTATTTCACTTATGAGTATATGTTCAAGTGGCATCCACTTCAATATAAAGGCTTTGAGTTTATCATTCTTAATAGCTGAATAATACTCCATTGTGTAAAAATACCACATCCTTTTCAATGATTCCTCAGGTGATGGACATCTTTGTTGTTTCCAAGATTTGGCTATCATAAATTGTGCTGCTATAAACATAGGCACACATATGTCACTATGATATGATGTTTAGAGATCCTCGAGGAAAATTTCCAGTAGAGGAATAACTGGTTTAAATGGGATTTCCAGTCCAACTTTTTTAAGGAGTCACCATGCTAATTTCCATAATGGTTGCACCAGTATACATTACCACCAGCAGTGGAGAAGGGTTCCTTTTTCCCCACAGCCTCTCCAACATTTGTTGTTGGGTGATTTCTTTATGATAGCCATTCTTTCTGGGGTGAGATGATATCTCAATGTGGTTTTAATTTGCATTTCACGAATGGCTAGCGATGTGGAGCATTTTTTCATGTATTTATTCGCTTGTTTAATTTCTTCCTCTGAGAAGCGTGTTTTCATCACGGATGCCCATTTCAGGAATGGGTCTTTAAATTTTGGGGTCTTAGTGATTTTTTAGTTCTTTATAAATTCTAGAGAGCAGACCTTTGTCTAAGAACTAATTTGTCATGATTTTTTCCAAATTTGTTGGTCGCCTTTTCACTTTGTTGTTAATTTCTTTTGACGTGAAAAAACTTCTCAGTAAGAGCAGGTCCCAGCTGTTAATTCTTTCAACTGTTTCCCGTACAATTTGATTTCTGTCCATGAACTCTTTGCCTACCCCTATTTCTTCAAGAGTTCCTCCCACTTTTTATTCCAGGAGATTTAATGTCTCTGCTTTAATGTTCAGATCTTTAATCCATTTTGACTTTAGTTTAGTGCATGGTGATAGACCTGGGTCAAGTTTGAGTTTTCAGCATGTAGAGAGCCAGTTTTTCCAGCACCATTTGTTAAGGAGGCTATCTTACTTCCAGTGAGTATGATTCGCCCCTTTGTTAAAGATAAGGTGGCTGATTGTCTTCATAGGCGATTCAGCATCTTCTAATCTATTCCCTTGATCTTCAGGTCTATTTTGTTGCCAGTACCATGCTGATTTTATCACAGTATTCTTGTAGTATGATTTCAAGTCAGGAATTCTAATGCCTCCTGCCTTGTCTTTATTGCCCAAAATTGCCTGTTACTCTAGGTCTTTTCTGGTTCCAGATAAACTTTAAGGATAATTTCTCTAGGTCTGTAAGGTATGTTGGTGGTAGTCTGATAGGGATTGCATTAAATCTGTACAGCAATTTTGGGAGTATGGCCATCTTCACAATGTTGTTTCTTCCTATCCAGGAGCATGGAATATCTTTCCATTTTCTGAAATTTTATATGATCTCTTATTTCATAATACAGTAATTATCTTTGACTTCTTTAGTTAGATGAATTCCAAGGTATTTCATTTTCCTCGGTGCTATTGTAAAAGGTGTTCTTTCTATAATTTCCCTCTCAGTGTGTTTGTTGTCTGTGTAGAGGAATGCTATTGACTTTTGGGTATTGACTTTGTAACCTGATATGCTACTGAATTTCTGTATTAATTCTAGTAGCTTCTTGGTGGAGTCGTTTGGGTCTTTCAAGTAAAGTACAATGTCATCTGCAAATAAAGATAATTTAACTTCTTCTTTGCCTATTCTTATTCCTTTTATTTATTTCTCTTGTCTAATGGCTGTAGCTAATGATTCCAGAAGTATATTGAATAGGAGTGGTGATAGAAGACATGCTTGTCTTGTACCAGATCTAAGAGTAAAAGATTTCAGTTTTTCCCCATTTAGGATTACGTTAGCCGTTCATAAATGGCTTTAAACAAATTGAAGTAGAGGCCATCTATTCCAATTTTCTGTAGGACTTTGAACATGAATGAGTATTGGAATTTGTCAAAAGCCTTTTCTGCTTCAATGGAGATGATCATGTGGTTTTTAGTTGTCACTCTGTTAATATAGTGTATTACACCTTTAGATTTTCGAATACTGAAACATCCTTGCATCCCTGGGATGAATCCTATCTGGTCTTGGTGTATGATCATCTTGATGATTTGCTGTATTCTATTTGCTAGTATTTTATTGAGGATTTTGGCATCTACATTCATGAGGGAGATCAGGCTGTAGTTCTCTTTCTTAGGTGTGTCTTTCCCTGGTTTTGCTATCAGTATGATACTTGCCTCCAGGAATGATTTTGGGAGGATTGCTTCCTTTTCAATTTCATGGAAGAGTTTGAGGAATATAGGGACTACATCTTCTGTAAATGTCTTGTAGAATTCAGCTGTGAATCCCTCCGGACATGGACTTTTCTTTGCCGGTAGGTTTTTAATTACATCTCGTATTTCATTGTCTGTTATTGGGCTATTGAGAGTGGTTATATCTTGTC
>NW_004524730.1:4962693-4963231 GCF_000260255.1 Octodon degus | reverse complement strand
GGGTCTGGCCCAAGCTGCGCCTGGGCTGGGACTGGTCCTGCCGGCGCAGGGTAGCAGGAAACTCTCCGCACACTCACCGGACCTGGGCTAGGACTCTGGGGAAGTTATTTTTGATAACTTCTAAGTAGATATATCTGACCCAAATGTCACCTCTGATTGCCAGATATATTCCAACAGGTGTGCTTTTTTTAATATATTTTTTTAGGTGTGCTTTTTACCTGCTTAATTCCTTTAAAAAATAAGTGTGTTTTAAACAGCTCTCTGGATCTTTCCAGGAGTTTCAGAAAATAAAATAAACGTTCTAAAAACCCTGAGAATAAATTGTCAAACTCATACTGATGTGGAAACATACTAAGTCTTCTTCTTCCTTCTATTCCTCCTCCCCACCTCCTCCTCTTCCTCTTTCTCTTCCTTTTCCTCTTCCTCTCCTTCTCCTTCTCCTTCTCCTCCTTCCTCTTCCTCTTCCTCTTCCTCTTCCTCTTCCTCTTCCTCTTCCTCTTCCTCTTCCTCTTCCTCTTCCTCTTCCTCTTCCTCTTCT
>NW_004524730.1:4955081-4962593 GCF_000260255.1 Octodon degus | reverse complement strand
TACAGCATATTGTTGGATTTTGTTTCCTAATACACTGTGCCAGTCTATTTCTCTTAATTGGGAAATTGAGTCCATTTACATTGATGGTTAGAATTGAGATGTATTGACTTATGATTGACATGTTATTTACCTGTTGTTGTTTACTCCTTTTTCTCCTGTGTTTAATTGCTTGCCCTATTTAGTTGGTTATTTCTGATCTCATTCGTAGAGCTCTGATCCTTTTGGTCCCTCTCTAGAACACCTTTCAGTAGCCTGTGTATAGTTGGCTTTGTCATCACAAAATTCTTTAGTTGTTCTTTGTCATGAAAGTATTTCTCTTCTCCATCAAACTTGAAAGACAGTTTTGCAGTGTACAGTAATCTGGGCTAGAATTTGTTTTCATAGAGGACTTTAAGTACTCTGCTCCATGCTCTTCTTACCTCATGGTTTGTGAAGAGAGGTCGGCCATAATTCTGATGAGTTTTGCTTTGAATGTGATCTGCTTCTTTTCTCTAGCGGCTTTCAATATATTTTTCTTGTGCTGAATTTCTGGGATTTTGACTTTTACATATCTCTGTGTTTTTCTTTGGGTTGAGGTTACTTGGCGTTCTGTATGCTTCAGTTACCTGAATGTCAGATCATTTTCTCATATTTGGGAAATTTTCTGCTATTACTTCTGCCCATATTTTTTCAGTGTCATTTGTATTGACTCCTTCTTTCTCATTGATGCCTATTAGTCTCACATTCTTCATCTTTGCATCATTTTGCAGGTGATGGTTTGCTCCTTTCTGCATCCTCATTGTTTTTAAGAGATCCTTTCTTACCTTATCACTAGCTGCACCAGCATCCTCAAGATCTGAAACTCTGTCTTCAGTTTCACTTAAACAGTTTTTAATTTTTAATTTCCTCTATATCTCTTTGACTCTGCTTCATGAGATCTATTTCTTACCTATATTGCTCATTCATTACTGAGAAGATTTTTTTCCACATCAAAAGAAATTATCAACAGACCTAGTCCTAGCCCAGGCCTGGTAAGTGTGTGGGACAGCCTCCAGCTACCCTGCACCTGCGGGACCTACTACTGGTCTCAGCCCAGGCACAGCTTGGGTGAGACCATCTTCCACCCACTTGGGATACCCCCCACCACTCCGCAGCACTTCCATTGTTCCCTTCCATTGTTTTTCTAATCCCCTCTATGTCTTCTTTAGAAGCAGTTTATAACTTCTTTACTGCAATTTTTTTTCAGATTCGGTTTCCTCCCTATGTTTCTGTAGTTGCTTCTTTACTTCAGATGCTATGAGTTCTGAGAATTCTTTTTTTTATTTCAGAAAAAAATTACACTCTGAGTTACTGTATAAATTTCTGCTGTTGCTTATTTACTATTGACACTATTAATTTATGCATTTAAGCAGAGCTAGTGTACTCTGCACTTGTTCTGGGTGGGCATTGGGTTTCCTCCTCATGTTTGTGCATTTGATTCTTTACTGCAGATGTTATTAATTCAGGGATTTTTTTTATTTCCAATATGAGTTCCTCTATACCTTTCTGCAGGTGTTTTTTTTATTTCAGAAGCTGTTGATTCATTGCTTTCAGCTGTGTGATTTGCAATTTGTTGTGTGCTAGTGTCCTCTGCACTTGTTACGGGTGGGCTTGGGTTCTGAGGTTGCATTTTGTTCCTTCTCGTCATTTTCTGTAGCACTGTCTTCTGAACTTTGTTGTAGATCTTCGTTGTAGTCATAACCTTAGCATGTACTGAAGTTCAGGTGCAGATCTACAAAGTTTGAATTTATCCTGCTTTGTCTGGCTTGGGTCTGGCTGCTTTACTCAGCTCCTTCCTGCTGCTGCCCTGGGGTTACTGTTGTGCCCCTCTGGCAAGATTTTCTGCTCCTGGAGTAGCTGGGTGGTTCTAGCCTCTACAAACGCTGCAGGGATTGCAGCTGCAGGGTTTCACCCCAGGCCTGTATGCCAGGCCTGAGCTGAGCCTGGAGGGGACAAGGTGGAGTAGGTGGGAGAGGCAACTCTCCCACACACTCGTATGGCCTTGGCTAGGACTGGGTATGGGAGTTCTCTGAACGAAATTCCTACTGTGAGGGCGAGGTCAGGGACATGCTGAGGAGTGGTGGAGGGCATCCCAGGGGGTGGAAAATGGTCTCACCACTCTGCAAATGGCCTGGGACCCATAGTAGGTCCCGCTGGTGCAGGGTAGCCTGAAGCTCTCCCACACACTCACTGGGCCTGGGCTAGGACTGGGTCTGGGGGTTCCTGGAACGTGGCAGAACTTCCTACTGGGCAGGCAGGATGGGGGAGGTGCTGCGGAGTGGTGGGGGGTATCCCAAGTGGGTGGAAGATGGTTTCACCCAAGCTGTGCCTGGGCTGAGACCAGTAGTAGGTCCCGCAGGTGCAGGGTAGCTGGAGGCTGTCCCACACACTTACCAGGCCTGGGCTAGGACTAGGTCTGTTGGTAATTTCTTTTGATGTGAAAAAAATCTTCTCAGTAAGAGCAGTTCCCAGTTATTAATTCTTTCAACTCTTTCCCGTGTGTTTTGATTTCTGTTCATGAAGTCTTTGCCTACCCCTATGTCTTCAAGAGTTCCTCGTACTTTCTCTTCCAAGAGATTTAGTGTCTCTGCTTTAATATTTAGAAACTTAATCCATTTGACTTTAGTTTAGCAAAGATATCTCATAAAATCTGATTAATTTACTTATGTCAGTTTTAATTTGTGATTCATGAAAGCATATTTCAGCAATAAAAACAAAATAACATATTAAAAGAAAAAAGTGTATATCCCCCATGTTCATATGTTGAAGTTCTAGTCCTCAGTATTTCCCAATGTGACTGTGTTTGGAGATATGGTTGTAAAAGAGATACTTAATATAAAATAGTCCTTGAGATATTTGACTCTTTGGGTGAATTCTATAAAAGAATTCTATAAATTGCATGTCCATTATTACATCTTTTCCTTTGTAAATGCTGACTACAACAGGGTTCTGATAGAAACATTTTGTCCCCTTCACCTAGAAATATTTTCAAGTTGATTAGAGCCTTATTTATCCACCTCAGTAATCATAAGCAGATATGTAAGACATATGAAGTTCAGACACAGTTGTCAGTAACAGTGAAAGTCTTTCTCAACATCTTCCTGATCTCTTTCTATAATGATAAAACTCAAACCTGACTCATCAACAAGGAAAGGAAATTAAAAGAAATGGTGGCCTCGAGAGTGTCTTCTCACCCACTCTACCTCAATAACATCAAACTCCAGCCTCTGTGACCTGAGAGAGAGCTCAAACCTGAGGACATGTTTGGAAACCAACCTTCACTATGGGTAAAGTTTTAAATGTCTCAATAGCTACAAATGTATTGGTGTGATATACTTGGAAATTTTCCAGAGCCAAGAGAGTTCTACACTTATCATCATTTCTTAGTTCTAGTTCCTATTTTCATTGACTCTGAAGTCTAAATTACCAATTTTTCCTATCATAGGAGGTTAGAAATCACCAGGTGGGGTGTTAGGTGTGGGCCATTGGACATGTGCATGAGGGCAAGTGCCAGAAGTTGAGTTTAGCCTTGGTAAATTGTTTAGGTTTAGTAAAACAGAGCTTTGACCATGTGAACTGGACCTTGTTTAATGGTTTGCATTGAGGTTTAAAGCCAAACCTTGACCAATACTGAAGCATAACTAACTATTTTCTCTTACTTGAGTGTATACCTGTCTTAGGAGCTCAACATGGAGAATACTGGTCTAAGGGAAGATCTGCTGCCTGCAATATCACCCTGTAAATATATCCTTGTATACTCTTTTAGATCTATTATTTTGATGTTCCCAACTTGTCATTGTTTCTGAGCCATAGGAAGACACTGATAGCATTTAATTGATACTTGATACAATGAAATTTATTTTCATATGTAAGCATATGATGACTGAAGAGAGGGAAATTCAAGAGGTTACTCCAATAATTTCTCAATCATTTTGTCCATTGACTTTATAAATTTGATCAAGCCCAGATTTTATAATATTGATTTCTATTTTGAAGATGCAGTGACTGAAAAAAATCATACTGAGTGCCCACACAAAGCTATATTCTAGAAGTAGAAAACAAGGAGTAAATATGATTGTGTCCTGTAAAGCAATAGATGACACAGTGTATTGCTGAAAGCTGAAATCATGGCTTCATTCAAGGAACAGAAGGAGATCACATAACTGAGATCATGTTCACCAAAGATGGAGTAGAAGGAGAACACTTGAAAATGGACATTATTTTCCAGGAAGACAAAATACAGAGGCACTGGTGCAAGAGTGTGTTTGGTTTGCTCAGGAGACATTTAAGAGTGGAATGTGGTTATAATAGTCAGTAATGGGTAGTGTGTGCACTTTCAAGTCTTACTAGATGTGAGACAGACAGATCATACTGGGTTTATGAAATACTTTATATCTTTGGTCAAATGTGTGATGTTATTACACGAATGTTCCTAAACTTGTGGTTCATTTTAGGAAAAGGGAAGTGGGGGAGTTGTTGACATGGGCACTGACAGAGAGGGCCATGGTGCTGAGTCAGACAAAAGTCATAGACAGGATATGCGTGAAGCACATGGGCTTAGAAAGGCAGCAGGGAAATTTGCCTGCACCAGAGAGCATGCTGAAAGGATGCGGGGCCAGACCTGAGAAGCCTCCTCCGACTTGGCCGTGGTTTGCCTTCTGGGTTCTCAGTTCATCAAAGAATACATCAAAGCATACCAGGTCACGGCCTTTTCTATCACAGGTGCAACACCAGAGGCTGAGGAGAGTGAGAGGTCCTCCCGAGTGTGCTGTCCCCAGTTGTTCATCCCTGTGGCTTGGCGGGAGCTCTGTGCTCTGCCTGGCACCGGGTCTGGTTCTTGGGCTTCACAAGTGCACCTGTAAAGGGCACTGCTTCACTCTCACCATCGAGAGCTAAAAGGATCACACCAAACTGGTTGATCGCACTAAGCTGTTCATAATCCAGCCATCATCACTGCTGGTGTCATCGACTATTCTCCAGTGATTACTCTGTTCTAGGCACTGTAATAAACTTTATGTGTACAATCTGATTTAATTATTCATATAATTAGATGAGAAAACTGAGAGACATAAAAACTGTCATTGCTATTCACACAAACTAGGCTCCCTGAGCACAATCAAAGGTCATGAAGGAGGAAGGACAATGCTGCCCACCTCCTGGGTCCACTTTCCTTTGTAGCAAAGAACCATCTGCCTGCCAGTACCTGGGGAAGGCCTGACATCTAGCTTAGCTCAGGGATTAGTTCTTTTAAGATTTTGTTGGAAGCGGATGTGGTGGCGTATACCTGTAATTCTAACACTCCAGAGGTTGAAACAGGATCATTGCAAATGCAAGACCAGCCTGGGGGCTGGTGAGCACAAGGCCAACCTGAGCTGATAGGGAGACACTGTCTGAAAAAAAAAAAGGCAAGGAGAAGGGGAGCTGGGGAGATAGCTCAGCAGTCTAAGCTCCTTCCTGGCAAGCACAAAGACCAGGGTTTGATCCCTGGTACCACATGCAGTGCCAGCCCCACCCCAGGACCACCAGAGCTGGCCACTGCAACTGGGAGTGGTAGTGGACATCTGCAGTTGCAGTGCTGGGGAGGCTGAAATGGAAAGAACACTATGAGTCCAAGCTGCATAGTGAAACCCTGAACCAAATAGATGAAATAAAAAATAAGATTTTGTGACATTAATTCTACCAATGATTTTACATTTTTACAAGTGGGAAACAGAGTCCAAATCTGAGAGCTATCAGAAAATTGACAGGAATTTGCTCCTAGGACTCTAAGGATTTACTCCTGAGTCTCGTACTACCAAGCCTGTCTCTGAATGGATCCCAACCCAGGACCTAGGCCTCGAGGTACAGATTTTGAGTTGCATTCAAAGATCGAGTTTAACACCCTGTGGTAAAAGTAGAGCATGAACCATACCCATGTTCACATACTTTAGATAGCTGTATTTTTAAATGTAAGCTAAGAATGTAGCACAGTCATAGAGTAACTGATATACAAGGCTCTAGGTCTGATCCCCAGCACAGCCCCACCAAAAATAGCACATTCAGAAATTAATTTGATAATGTTTTTTTTATTTAACTCAATTCTTCAAAACATAGTGTATATTGCACTTTAAGAGTGTATTCAGTTATAAATCATTGCATTTCAAGAATCAGTAGCCTCATGTACTAAAAGACTTTGTGAATGAGAGAAGTAGGAATGCCTGCAGAACTGTGCACAAGTGTGTAGATACCCAACAGCAGACTCACTGTCTGTGTGATTGTGCTAAGCCAGGGCAGAGCTGTCAGAAGCAAAGTGTCTGTCCTGTGCTTATTTCCCACCTCTCTAATATTTTATCTATACCAGCAGTGGCGAACCTATTAGAGCTTTTGATGATAACAGGCAGCCAGCTAAGGCATACATTACATAGATTCACCACTACCGATCCATAGCATACAGCTATCAGAAAATACTAAAGTCCTCATGTACCCCGATGTCCCCCAGTGCCCTCGCAGTCTGTGGAGTGCCCCATTCTCTCCTCCTGTTCTCCATCCACAACTCAGGTCCATTCACCCTTGGCCTGTTGTTCTCACAGACATAAACAGCTGAACTAAAAGACTCACTGTTGTGTGTTTGTGTGTGTGTCTGTGTGAGAGAGAGAGAAAGAGAGAGAGAGAGAGAGAGAGAGAGAGAGAGAGAGAGAGAGAGGAACTGATCTCATTTCCAGCCCTGCAGAATGACTGAAAACCAGGACAGTAGGAATCATGGATGGGGCTGTGCTTCAAAGCTCCACCTGCCACTAATAGTGTGATTTCTGAAACCAACACCAAGTCAGAGCTGCCTCCTTCTTTTGGCTATGCAAGGACCAAGCATTCCCAATACACTGGGCTGTTGAGTGTTCCTTCCTGCACTCCTTATCACTCATCCACTTACAAAATGGCTACTCATGCAACTGATACTGACAAGAATAACTGATTTACCCAAGTCGATACTTATGAAGTTCTCATCTCCAGGAGCTTATTACTAATCAATGTCCTAAGTCCTCTTATCCTAGTAAGCCAAACTAGTATCTTCCTGTTGTCCTTCAGTGTGTGTATGTTTCACCTAATATATTTGGTATTTGGATAAGTTGAACTGACTGTGCATGACCACACAGAGAGATGTGAATGTCTAAGAAGCATTTGGTAATAGACTATTCTCCCAAAATTAATCAAGTAGCCAGCATCATGCCATCAGAAGACACTGGTTTGCATTTTGCAAAATAATATTACTGATTTGGTGGGCAGGCTATGGTCTATCCCTTTGTTTCTAGGTATAGAATATTCAACCTTGTATTTCTCTTTGCTTACATGAGTTCTTGGGGAAGTTATTTTTTTTTTTTGCAATTTATTTTTTTTTTATTTTTATTTTTTTATTTTTTTTTCAAATCATATTTTATTTATTTTTTTTCTTTTTTTTTCCTACAGTTTTATTGATAAACATATAGCAATGAGACAGTTTCAAATCAAATCGGAAGTACA
>NW_004524730.1:4924576-4950956 GCF_000260255.1 Octodon degus | reverse complement strand
CTTCCTCTTCCTCTTCCTCTTCCTCTTCCTCTTCCTCTTCCTCTTCCTCTTCCTCTTCCTCTTCCTCTTCCTCTTCCTCTTCTTCTTCTTCTTCTTCTTCTTCTTCTTCTTCTTCTTCTTCTTCTTCTTCTTCTTCTAGATACTATGCTTGAACTGAGATCTCCCCTGAACTTACTTGACGAGAGAAAGCCAGTCTTACCTTCTCTGTCTTGGCTGCAATGAATTTTGATAAAATTCTCTTTCTCTTCGCCCCTACAGCCAGATCTTTGAATGGTGAAACAGTTTCAACCAGAGTCCCACAAAACCCACAACTCCCCACTGAAACACAAAATGTAATAAATATTCCTATGATAAGACTCGGGAAGGCAGCAAGAACTCCACTGCCATTCATGCCCTATTTCAGTGACTAGTATGCCATCCATCCAGTTTTCAAGTCAAAACCTTTGGAGTCACTTCTGACCCTCTACCCTTGCCACTACTAACCACACTCATTCCATTCAGAAGACTTCTTGGTCTGATCTGCCTTCACTTGCCTCCCATTCTCCACTGCTGACCATAGAATAACAGCCAAGCTTTCTCCCCTGGACACTTGTAGTGGCTCCTGACTAATCTCTAACCTTCTGATTCATTGCTACATTTTATTTTATAAATAGCTGTGCTTTCAAAGTACAATTTCTATAATGTTGCCCATGGAAAAGACTATCCAGTGTGTTTTCATCAGACTTCAAATCAGACAGGTATCATATTATTGGAAGATTTTCTTACGTAGACATTATAAAACTCACTCTTTCATTCATGATTGCATCCCAATTCTTTGTAGTCTATATTTCAATTCACAGTGATAATAAATGCGTAACAATTTACCTATTAACTCAAATATCATTATAAAATTATAAAATATACAAAAATAAATTTTTAAAATTGTTCTTCTGTGGGTTTGTCTCCCACTGGCTACCCCTGCACACGGTGCTTAGTAGTATTCACTGCACATTGTTAAAGGAAGGAAATGGGGGAAGCATGGAGGGAGAAAGGGAGAAACAGAAAAGGAAGGGAGAGCAAAGGAAGAATGAAAAGAAGGCAGCTAAATAGGGTTTTAATTTAATGAATTATTGCAATCCTTTTCCAAGGTAAGCTGTATGGGTTGAATTAAGTTATCAGGGTTTTTTTTGTATGTTGAACAAAGGAAGTTACAAAAAATGTAAAATGATGCTAGTTGTGGCATTAAGACATCCTGATGATTTCTCCCTACCTGCCTCTCCAGGACCACCTCTGCCTGCTGCTTCTCTTTGTGGCCCAAGCCATCTTCCTGCCTAGAGTGCCTGATGTATTCTCCGTCTTTTACCTTTCACTTAAATTCTACTCTAGAATTTTTTAATGCTGTCTAATTTTCCTACACTTTTAGTTAGAGATCTCTCCTCCGTCTCTGCGTGAGGTTTTACGTGCCTTGCCAGCTGTATGACAGGAGGACCCTGCTCTGGTCCCAGAACTTCAAAAGAATCTGTTTAAAAACATTCTTCTGATGTGATGATGAGCTGCTCATGAATGTGGGTCTTGTACTTTATAAGTCTAAAATTTAATAAAATAACTGGCAGTGAGTACATATGAGATCAACCTGTGAATAAATAATTGAATAAGAGAATTCATGAATGAATAAATTCTTTGTACTTACTGTACATAGAACCTGTACTGTCAGCACTTTTAGACACCCTCTAGCATTAAATTTCTGATAAGAAAATGGGTATATACAACCATGGTAGTTCTATTTTTTGGTGACTAACTATTTTTCTAATAAAGTATCACTTTCTCCATGGGTATATAGCCTGACCAAAATGCAAAGTTCTGCTGCCTATCAAGAAAGGCCAACAGGTATTTTCCAGGGACTTTCACTGCCTAAGCAAAAGCAGACTCCTTAATTTACTCTGACAACTTATTTTAAGTAGACAAAGTGAACTGGAAACCTTACCTTGAGATACTTATTGGAAAACACAGTTTGAATTAGTCTAATAAGAGAATGTCAACTGACTTCCAAAACAAAGGCCATGAGCATGCTTCGTTCTTTATAAATCAAGTCAACCAGCAGAGTCCAGCCTCAGTTACCAATAATATGCACTCTCCAAGCTTTGATGAGGCCAGGGAATTGCTTTTACTTACAGGCTAAAGTCCAAAACCCTTTTTCTTGACATTCATAGTCTTTTCTCAGTTGATCCTGAATTTCTCCATCGTTGAAAACACTTAGTGAAATCCCTAAAGAATTGCTAAAATCAATAGAGGAGAAAGGGCACTCCAAATAGAAGAGACAGTATTAATAAAGGTGGAAAACGCAATTGAGCTCAACAAATCAAGAGTGCTCATAAGTTGCCCATGTGAAGGAATTGATAATAAATAAGGAAGGGGCAGCGTGCTGTGAGATGTGTTGTAGGTGAGGTGGAGGATGTGGCTGCATCACAAGTCTTTATAGAACAGCTAGAAAATCCTACTTAAGGCAGAACACCTCATATTCCGTTATTTAACATGAGTGGTACTGAAACATACACAAGAGGACATAAGAAGGTCCTCTTTCATCAAGTGAAAACACTGGATGACAATGTGGTTGCCTGGACTCCTGGCCTGAACAAGAGAAATGGTTCTTCCTTCTTCCTCAAAATAAAGCACTGACACATGTCAAAAGCAATAGAAATATAAACAAACAAATACAGAATTTCTCCACAGTGTAAAAATGGGGAGCATCTTTGGGAGTCCAGACCCAGAGAAACAGCACAGTGGTCAGCACCATGCCTCCACTCGGCCCACTCAGGATGGCCATGCAGACCTGGTCATGAGCAGTCACTGCCTCACCTGCAGAGGACAGCTCAATCCACCTTGATGCAACAGGAGTTTCTCTAATATCAGACTATTTCTATACCATCAGCAACAGGGATGAATTTGTGGTCTCCAAAACAATAGGAAACCAGGCAATTAACTTTCTGAGTGGGCTCTGAGGCTGCCGTTTTCTCTTGAATAATCTTCTGTGGGTCTGCCACAAAGGCAACTCAGTGAAGACATTGGCCAGAGATAGGCAGAATCTTTGTCCTCATAGCCCCATGACTCTCCTCTCTACCTGAAGCAGGATACCTGAAGACTCGGGCTCCAGCAGATGAAGTCCGCTATATACTTCACCAAAGGGAGGCACTCAGTAGTGAGAATTAAAGAAATGCTCAGGAAAACCAGCCAGGACCAGAGAACCCCAGAAGCACCACACTGGCAAAGGAAAACAGTACTACAAAGCTAGGCAGGTTAAGCTGCTAATGGCCACACTCACCCTGCAACTCTAGGCCTCCTTTCTGAAAGTAAGCTGGGTGACTGCCCTGAGAAAATCAAATACCTAAGTATCTAACAAGATAAGACTAGTAATGGCAAAACCATTCTAACAGAATAGGCAGAGTGTCTGGAAGACAGCTGAAAAGCAAATATGACACCCAAAACCAAAAATGTATGCAACTTGAAACAGAAGACCATCAACTGTTGCCAAGCCAGGATGAAGCAGATGTTGCAATTATATTACATGGAATTAAAAAGGGTAGTTGAAAGAGTCTGCTTCAGAAGCCAATTGCAAATCCTGTTGAATCAAACTGAAAATTTCAGCAAAGAAATCAAAGTTACACAGAACTAGAAACTGAAGGTTATAATGACAAAATAGCTCACTGGATGGGCTCCATAATGTGAATAGAAATGACCTATTACATAGTTCTAGTAATTAAGACAGTGTGATATGACTAAACTGATAGATATGTAAATCAACAGAGTTAAAAAATATCTTAGAAATATATTCACTCAAATTTGCTCACCAAAATTTGACAAAAATGAAAGAAAATTTAATGGAGGAAAAATTGTCATTTTTTTGTTAATAGTATACGTTTTGGTGTATAAATAATACTGTAGTTCAGTAGAACTTGGAGGTCTATAAGAAATAAAATAACAGTAGGGAAAAGTACCTGGGAAGTGAGGGAGATCTGGCTGCAACATCTGTCGCCCTGGCTGGCCAGGACAAGGTCCCCTTCCTTGATGCTCCAAGAGTGTTCCTCCCAAAGCTGTGAGCTAGGATGGAGAGGACATTTAGCCCTGATACAAGAGGACCCTTCTTTGATCAAGGGTATAGAAGTAGCTGCATTGCCATGCTAAAACCTTCAAACAAGCTTTCCAAACTACTTTAACCACAATCTCACATTGTATACAAAGACTAGTCAAAGTTGATCAGAGAATTAAGTAGAAAATATAACATTATACAATTTCTGGACAAAGAAAAGTTAAGAATCTTCACAACTTAGAAATAGTCTCAGGTTTTGGATTAGACACCTAAAGTATCATCCAACATTATTTACAAATGATCAATTGAATCAAATTAGTATTTATGAAAAATTAATTTTGGAGAATCCATGAGAAATGTGAGAAAAGATAGCCAATAGAGGGGGAGAAAATATTGCAAATTTCCTATCTGGAAAAGTATTATTTAGGTTATACAATGAACTTTCGCACCCAACAGTTTTATTTTTTAAATAATTTTATTGAGGAACAAACAACAATGAGACAGTTGCAAAACTGATTAGTAAGACAGTTTCAATAATTAATACATTGCGTTTTACTGTCTTAGTGGTTATTCATTATACAAGATGTAGACATGATATCCTGTTCTCAAAAACTATTAGAACAAATCTTTCTAAGAATCCTTCCACTGAAGAGGATACACACATAAAAAACAACATGTAAAAATATATTCGACTTCATTAGCCAGAAGAGAAAAAAAATTGAAACAACACTGATCTATCACTCCATACCTAGCAGAGGGAGTTAAATTCATAAAGAAAAAGTGTGAAAATATCAAATTCTGGTGATGATGAAATAATAAATAAGAAATCATTTGCATATGGCCACAGGGAAGGCTAAATGATGTCGTCACTCAGATACAGCTTTCACAGTTTCTTGTAAATCTAAATATAAGTTACCACATAACCAGGTAATTGCACACCTGAGCATTCATCCCAGAGTAAAAAACTCATGGTCGCCTAAAAGCCTGAGCCCAAATATTTATAACTTTGTAATAGCCTCAAAACTAGAATCAGCATATGTGCTCCGTAAGCCCTGCATGGTTAACTATTTTATATATATATATATATATATATATATATATATACAAAATAGTTTACATATATATATATTATATATATATTACAATACTACTCAAGTAAAAAAACAGGTGATGAGAAGCCTAGATGGTTGTCTCAAGAAATCTGGATACAGCAGGTTTCATTGCATATTCTTCCATTTGTGTAGTATTTTTAAATGTAAAAGTTATAAGTGAAGGTCAGATTAATGGTCCCAGGCCTACTCTTCAAGATAAGAAATGTCAGGTGTGAATTGCTGACCCTCACTCAACCCAGGGATGTGCCTTACTTCAAAGGAATTTGAGAAATAGAGTCAGACCTAAGATGGAGAGTTGAAGAGTCAACTCAATAGCTAAAATTCTTTCCAAAGAAGGAAGGTTCCCTGACACAATCAGAAGTCACTAGTATCACCTGAGATTCTACGGAAAGTGCTGCTCCACCTTGACAGAGCAGAGTGAATGTAAAAAGTCTTTTCCAGAAGTTAGTTGTCAGAAAGTTATATGCTCAAGTTCTTTATAATAAATAGGTAGAAAAGTTACATTTTCATGACTTATTTAGGGATAATTGGCCAGCTTTTTTCCTCAGATCCCTCTCAAACCACCCATGACTTACAGACACACATGAAGCTTTGCTTGTCAGCAAAGACAGTCAGGCACCCCAGGTGACTTTTGACATTGTCTGCAGACATCCTTTTGACTGTCACAGGAGAAATGGCTGCTACCAATCCCTCACAGTTGGGGAGACCAGGGATGCTGCTGATTGCCCTGAAATGCACAAGGAATGCTCCACAACAAAGAATTTCCTGATTCCAAATACAAAAAGCTGCAGGACTAAGAAATCTCAGTGTACGGTCAGCAGCAATTCCTTTGCAAGGTCCCGGCATCACTTGTCCTCTAGGAAAGCATTTGGCCACCTCCCATGTGCCAAGCACTGCTGTGGTCAGTGATGCGAGGTAACATGACACGGAGTGCTTTCTCGCAAATGTCCCGGCTCACTGCACGTGTGGTCCAGATGACCTCCCAGAATGGTTGTTTCTCACCTGTGAAGTGAGAGCTAGAACAGCTTACAGGGCTCATGTGGACCTGAATGAGAAAACGTATGGGTAACGGGATGTTAAAATGGTATTCTTCATGCTTCGTGGGGCATGAATTCAACAGATGTTACATTCAGCGGTGGGTTGGAGCTGAAGTATCATGAAAAATAATTGGCTAGATGAATGTTCCAAAATGAAAATGAAGGATGGACAGAGTGCAATTCAGAAGGATTCAGCAAGGGGCAATTTTGAGAAGGCCCCCAGGGCTGTAAGAATGCTGAGGTGACAAGAGCACTGTCAGCACAGTTAGGCTTGGGGCATGACCCTGCACCTGAGGTACAAACACAAGAATGCGTGTTGACCTCGAGTTGCAGGATGGAGTAGTACATGATTTTGTTTCCAGATCCATGAGACAGGATCAGGGTTTCTCCACTAGAGGATGTTTGGAGTCATTTCTAAGGGATCCCACCTGAAGGATGTTGTTTCAATTACTTTTCTTTCATTGCTGAGACAAAATATCCAATGTTTAAAATTAAGGAAGGAAAGCTTTATTTAGCTTATGGCTTGTGGAGGTTTCAGTCCATAATCAGCTGGCTCTGGGGCAGAGTTGCCTGTGGAAGATGGCAGCAGTTAATGATGGCAAGAAGACAGCAAAGAGCCAAAGGAGAAGCAACAGAAGCAGCAGGGGCAAGCCTCTCTTCTTCCATATATTTCATTTGGGCTCTCAACCCCAGGGCAGGTGTAGTTCTTGCACCCATAGTCCCAGCAGCACTTACACCCATAATCCTAGAATTGGATCATGAATTAGTCACAAGCTCTAGAAAGCCACCCCATGACCGTAAGAGGCTTTGAGGAGACAGGTGTCAAAGACCAACAGCAACAGGTTTCGAAGTTGTTTCTTAGGGTTGAATCCTAAAATGATTTAGGACAGGACAGCAAGAAAATACAGATGGGGTAGGGACCAGATGGCTCAGTAGAATAAGTGCTTGCCTTGCAAGCACAAGGGCCTGAGTTCAATCCCTGGTTCCACTGGAAAATAAAAAAGAAAAAGAAAATACAGACAGGGCTGGCTAGATAGCTCAGCAGACTAAAGCAGCTGTTTAGGCAAGTTCAGGCAAGCTCATGGACTGCAATTTGATCCCTGGCACCACATGCTTCACCAGCCTCTCCCACAGCAAGAGCTGAGCCAGCCACCGAGACCCGGTGTTGTGGCGCACGACTGTAATCCCAGCTCTGGGGAGGCTGAAAACAGGAGGAGGACTATGAGTCTGAGCTGCATAGTGAGACCTTGTAACAACCAAATGCATTTTTTTAAAATACAGTTGAAAATATCCCAACAGGAAGGCTCTGGAGGATGAACCAAAACATGCACAGTGAAAGGGACAACATACTGTTCCACCAAGCATAAAGATATTACAACAAAAAAAGATATGAACTTTCTTCTTTGCCTTATCTCAGCACCCTGACCCTGTTTCGTGGGATCAGATTATATTATCAGTCTAAAGAAAGAAATGTCAGGTAGAAGAAAGGAGGAGTTTATGATTCCATTTCTCATTTTAAATAAGCAGTTCATACTCAGTGTCAGCTTGCAGAAACCCAAAGATTGTAAACTCAATCAAGTTTGGAAAAAATTATTTCAGGCTAGACTAGGCTATGCCAGCTAATAGATAAACCTCAGAATGCCTGTCAATCCATATCACAAGTTTTTATTTTTTATATAACATGTCTTAATGTGATAGCATGTTTGTGCTTGTATCAGGGCATGTGAGTGGGTAGGAATTTGTTCCACTCTGCTATACATTTTTTCCTAACCCAGTGGACAGATTTCATTAAGTTGGCAACAAATCAAGTCAGAGTGGAAGCTGAGAAATAAGACCTACTTGCTTTCCTGGAAAGTGGAGACACAGACCCAGAAAGGCAGTAGAATGATTCACCTTTCCAAGTTCTAATTCACATGCCTGAATTTCTTCAACTGCTGACTTGAGACTGCGATACAACTTGGTATCCTCAAGGCAGAACCAAGGCAGTCAGGGAAACAGTTTTTATCCAGGGTGAAAGGAGGATTACTAGGATTAAACAGGCATAAATAGATATAAGAAGCCAAAATAAAGCAGTTTTTAGTGAGCCCACCAGAACCAAGCTCTGCTGTCCTGTAACATAAGCAAAGCAATATGCACCCAACACATGTGGTGGGATCCACGACAGACCTGCTCTCCTACCTGGTTCTTGTTCAGGAGCAAATCTAACTTCAGTATCCGCCTGATGTCATACGTGAACAGAATAATATCTGAAACTATTTCATTTTGTTCCAACAGTTGTCATTTCTTTAGAACTCATTCTAGCCCCGTGCTTCATAAATTCTCATTTCACTGTCATTGTCCCTTCATAGCACTTAATGGGCAGCTCTGTATTTCCACATTTGAGTTAAGTTAAGCCTCTGCAGTCCGGAGAGGTCATAAGGAATCAAAACTTCCTTGGCCAAAAGTGCAACTCACAGAACAAGTGAACAATGTGTCTAGTTAGAAATATAAGATAGTTTCTATGTAATTCAGCAGATCAGGTAGGTGTTTTGTGTGTTTCACTTTTTGTGTTTCCTTTTGTTTTGTTTTGCTATGAAAAGAGATGTTTCTGTGTACCAGATGGTTATCTGGGGATGAAACCAAAACACACAACAATCGATCTTTCCCAGGTATGGGCTGGCTTTAAACTTTGGGAAGGGATGCAATAAGTTTAAGATTAAAAGAATTACAGCTCTGGAAGTGACACTGGGCAGAGAGATGTCCAGCTAAGTTTAGCATACATACAGAGACATAAGACTGAAACTCATCTAGAGCCAGGATTCTGAGAGTGAATATGTACCTTGCGTAAAGGCAGAGCACACAGGGGAATAATGCTGCAAGTTGTTATTTCATAACCTTCACATCACTGCAACAACAAAATGCCCTTATGAAGGGGCACTCACAGCATCAGCCAGACCTGGTGAGCCAGCTCGTTCTAACAGTGATGCAACAGCATATTGATTGACACCACAGGTACCCTCCCCCCTGGAACAGAGAAGTCCACCTGACCCAAAATGCACACTTACTGACCACCTCCAAATTAATACTTGCCGAGTATCTACAACCAACCACACAGCTTTCAAGGTGCTGCCTCTGCCCCTCACCAGCAGTAGGACTTTGATAAGTGTTTCTTAGGGGTAAGGAGTTGTGATTTGATGTTGATCATATCAATAGTTGTGACTATTGATATGATCATCCTAGACAGTATAGCAACTGAAGTACTGTGACATGCTAGGAGGTCTCTAAATATAATTTCATCTCAATTTCTCATGAACTTTTTGATATGAGTATTATTATTGCTGCCTTTCTGTGCATCAAAAATTATGGCTCCAAAACATTGATTAGGTCTTGCAAAGAGCAGAGTGTTGTTCTAAGTAGAATTGCAAGTTGAACTCTCTCTTCTTCCTCACCACCACATCATGGCCTTATCCCCACCCCCATACTTTTCCTATGAACAGGTAGGAGCTACACTGTACCTTAAGTTGAAATCTTTCACACCTGACTCACCCTCCTATCTGTGTGAGCTTTTTAATACCTCTGAGATGCCTGTTTACAGGAGATGAGTGATAACTTTTGGTAATTTCAAGAGTATTCTTGAAAGATTTAAATTTAGGATCAAGGAAAACACTTAGGATAAGACATCTCAAAGCAAAGCTCAACTATAATGATCCTCTGTGACCCAATTGTGTCAAATCTTTGCTTCTAGCAAGATAGGCTATCAGTAAATATGTAGACTGATAGCCACCATAAAAATTATACAAACCACTAAGAATATCATGTGGAGCTGTGTTTTATGAACTAATATGGGATAGAAGTTCAATTAAATGATCCACTATAAAAGGAGAAAGAATAAAAGGATTTTCTCAAGTTGTTTAGCAAATGATTGGAGCTTAGCTATTGATACATCTTAATGATTCTGAGAAGTCTGGAATTGCTGTAGCTACCTTGACTCATTTCAGCATTTTCAAACAGTCACAAAACCATCTTTGCAATACAATGAAACCTTTGATAAGGTATTTTGAGTTATTTACATTTTGTATGAATATATACAAGATATCAAAAGAGTTGTTTCGTTCTCCTCTCCCGGCCCTGTTCAAACCTCTTCATGTAAGACCTGCCACATTTAGGCTCACAACTCATTACACTCAGTAACAGAGGTACCAAATGTTCAAAACCTGCTATGTGTTTTTCCAGCTCATTTCCATTGCTTTTTTCCTTCTGTGCTTCACTTTGACCACTCTGACTTCACTCTAGTTGGGTTGATGTATCCCTTTGGATTGTGTTGTGAAGGTTTGTCCTCTAAGTCAAATTAGTTACTTTGAAGGACTTACCTTAGTTTCTGACCTATGAGCTTCTCATTCTGGCTATATTCCTTCTGACAATGTATTACACTTTCCCTGAGAGAATGCATGGAACACAGAGAAGAATTGGACAGAAATGCATTCATGAACTTATGTTTCTCATTATAGTTACACCAACAAATTCTCTCAAAGATGTACAATGAGCATTACAGGAGAGGTACTCCTTCCTGATGGTAAAGAACTTCTTGCTTGGATTCAAACATTGAGAGAAAATATCAAGTAGAAGACAGCACATCTGGCCTGGGGAGATAGTTCAGGTGAATAAGCACTTGCCTGGTAACCACAGGGTCCTTAGTTTAATCTGTGGTACCACTGCACTCTCTCAGGGAAGGTGTAATACATTGTTAGAAGGAATATAAGGCAGAATAAGAAGCTCATAGGTCAGAAACCAAACATAAAAAACATTAAAAAAACTTTTTTTTCTTTTCTTTTGAAAAGAAAAAAAATCTTTAACAAAGGATATCACATCTTTTTAAACCACAAAGGGAGCAACCCATCAAGGTAGGTAGGAATATGTAAGCAAAATGATGTTGATGTTGAAGGAGAGTACAAGTTCTCAAACAGACCAAATTATAGGGTTTCAAAGCTTGGTACTGAGAACTTGATCTGAGAGAAGCTGCAATAAGTCTCTGTAAATGAAACATGTGGTAGCTCAAGGGGCTGACCAGTGAAGGATCAGGCTTCAAAGCATGTGTACATAGCCTTGAGCTGGCTTCTTGCCAGTCCAGGCTTCTAGCTCAGAGCTCCTCTGAGAATGGAGTAGAGTCATCCCTCTTCTGACCTTGTATAGCCAAAATCATCAGTGAGCCTTTCCTTCTGGTCCTGAGCCAGAGTTCTCGCCTTCTAGGTCACTCTTCATCCAACCTAAGTAAACTCTAAATGCATGCTAGGAGCATGAGCCCCTCCATTCAGGATGGGACCAAGAGAAGTGATGTGGAGACTGCAGCCAGGGTTACTATGTATGCAGATGTCCACAGGAAATGCTGCTTGAAGCTTGCTGTTCTCCATCATGCACCTCATCTGATCCTGTAATTTAAGTGTTAAAAATCCCATTTATTTTGAGGATGTGGAGGATGAGAGAGACTAAGTAAACTACTCAAGCATATATGAATTATAAATTATAGAATTCAAATACTGATATGCCAAAACCTATCACCTCTCTATTATGCAATCTCATTGAAATACATGATTGTTTCCTGATTGGTTTATTAATAGTAGTAGTAGAACATAATAACATTGAAGACTGATTAAATGTCTTTTTTTGGACCAGGACCCTCATTAGGTGGATTTTTATTCATAATCACATTTGAACCTAAAATGAGCCTATGAAATAAATATCATTATGTTAATTCACTGAAAATAAACTTAAATAATGCAAAGATGTTAATTTTCTGGGGAAAGAAATTCTTATATACGGAATGTCATAATTGGAGTTCTTCAAACAGCAAATCACATTTTTTTCATAACAAGACTGTCTCTAGTTTGAATAAAGAAACAAACAAATGTTTAAATGATAGCAGTAATTCATTTTTACTTGTTTGAAAAGAAATGAATCCAACGTTCTAGCTGGAACAAAACACCTTATGACTTTGGCCTTTTATGGAAAAGTTTTTATCAATTTTTAAACAGCTTCCTTATAAGATGTTTAGGGGTGCTGCCTAGTTATTTACAGGTGTCTATCACATACCATAGGCTCAAGTGCCAAAGATCTCTACATTCACCATGAGTTATTGTATTTCATTCCAAGATACATAATGCGCATTCTTTTGCTTCTAGACACTTTTGTTGATGACATACTCATTGCCATAAAATCTGGAAAGTAAGATCAATTTTATGAGCAATTAAATGGGGTCTATCCAGAGGTAATTAATTTTATGGTGGAGGTTGAACAAGGTGATGGGAGAGCCTGTTTTGGATGCAGTGATGTTGGAGAGAAATAATGGCTCATCAGCTATGAAATGGCTTTAAATTACCTTCCTTTCAGGTCATTATTTATATGTTAAGTCTGATGCTCCATTTGCATCATAAAGAGAGCACACTGCTATCCAGTGTGTTGAGAGGGAGGCAGCTTAACCCTGGTGCTGTGATTAATATGGAAACCTGGGTATTAGGATCCTGAACTTTGCATTACAAGCGGGCCGGCGACCTGTGATCTACAGAGGAAGAAACAGAACAGTGAGAACATATTTCATTAGAAAAGTCGACACTTTCTGACCTTAAGAGAAATTGGTGCCAAACGGAGGAGAATCAGGTGTTCAAAGGTTATGCCCCTGGTAGAATTACTTGACCACTTTAATTAGTTAACAAACACATGTTTAGAATATTCTGCATGTCAAGAACTATGCTAAATACTTAAACTAAAAAAGTAAATTAAATATACTGGAGAGTTGTAAGTTTATGATGAGGCTGTTGCCTTCTCTTGGGATACAGAAAATGAGTACTAAAAAAATAAAAATCTTCAATTGCTTTTGAATGGGTCTGACCATTGAAAATCCACTGGCTACCAAAAACAACAACAAAAAAAAAAAATTAAGAGAAAAGATAACAAAAGATGCAAACTTCCTCCAGCTTGAAGATAATCTGTACGTTTGGACCTAGATTGGCATACTTGTCACAAAGAGAGACAGATGTAATTGTGATTATCAAGGATAGGATGGCATAGTAAAAAATGTTGAAAGATACCTTACTCACCATAGTTGATTGATACAATGCCAAGCTTCACATCTTCTTGAAGCATTCCAGTCTCCTAAGTGTACTGGGCATCTGCTCCCTCTGTCCCTCACCTGGCATGGGTGAGGCACAAGTCTCAGAATCCAATTGACTGACACAAACATTAATCATACTGTTATTAACTCAGATTCTAGAAAAGAAATTTGCCTCAGGAGCCTTTCCAGGCACTTGTAAGAGAATGCAAACCCACATTTCTACTCTTGTGCTGTTTCTTTGTTGTTTTTACTTCACAGGGTCTCCCAAATGAAGCATTCTATCCTTTCTTCATTTATAGTATCCTGTTGCTTGAACTTCCATAAAGAAAAAGGCTTTTCACTCTTATTTGCTTTGGAGTCATTTTGGGACTCACTCTGCTTAGATTAGTGCGGATCTCACATTCAAACCTAGAAGGAGCAAGTGAGATGAATTCCTCAAGAGTCCTATCATAGCCCTTCTTATGGGGAACAAGCACACAGAGTCTGCTATTTGAGCTAGTCCATGTGGTTATGGAAGTCATACTAGAAACAGATCTAGGTACACTTAAGTAGAGTTGTCTGCAGCTATCATAAAAAAGCCTTCAGTTCTCTAAATTGTAGTCAGTTAGATCTTGAAACATACCCATGACCTAAATTCAGTAACCTAGGTTTCTGGTTGCTGAAGATACTAATGCACTCTATCAGTGGAAGCCACAAACCTTCTAGTTCTGAATTCCACTCTCCTAAGCATATATATTTACCATGTCATCAGCATCCATGGTGTCCCTAGGATAAATACAGTATCTGTATAAAATGGGTATTTATGGAAACACGTGAATAGAACCTAATCTTGGTGGAAAGTCCATGTGGTCTCCTCAAGTGAGGACAAAATGGCTGAAAAGAACCATAATTTCTGAAAGAAGACCTTCAGCTAAAGGCAGACAGAGTTTCCGCCCTCTCTTGGTTCCTTAGTTTCCCTCTGTAGGTCTAGGCTTTCAGGGTGTAGACACCCAGGATGTGGGGAAAGGGCACAGTATGGCATCTACCACATGAGAGAGACAGCCTTTGAATGGAAAGGAAAATCTATCCTCTATGCCCTACAAAGTACATCACACATGAACATCAGACTGTTGAGCTATGTGTGAATTTCTGTTCAGATTTTTGTTGATACTGAGCATTTAGCAAACCCTTTTTAAATGTTGCTGGGGTTCCAAATTTTGGGGATATTTATTTATTTATTATTTATTTATTTATTTTTGAGGTACCAGGGATAGAACTCAAGACCTTGGGCTTGCTAGACAGGAGCTTATGCTACTGAGCTATATCTCTGACCCTCCCCAATGCCCTGTTTAAATGTTTTAGCCTGATTTCAACTGCATGAGTAATTGTTCTGACTAGCCAACACTAGTCCAGAGAATCTAAGAAGGGACTTCCCTAAAAGTAGTATGGATGTGGAAGAAGTAAGAAATTGGAGTGCCTAGACAATGATGCCTCTTAGAGACAACCACAACGATGCTAGTTTTAATTATAACAGAGATGGCTGTTCTTTCAAAGTGTGTTTCACTGTTCCTAAAAATGTTCAGATTTGACACCAGTCCACTTCCCTTCTTGGGTAATTTGGTAATACCTGGAAACATAGATTAGGGAGCATGCCATGTCTGAAGACCTCACAGAAAGCCATACCCAGAAGGAACCAGTAATCGGGGGAAGGGAGGTCAAGGGTTTTAAATTAAATCAACTCAATCTCAACCTCATTTCTGTATACCTCCCTAAATTGTAGACAATGAAAATTGCAGCTGAACTACCCAGCACATGGCTGAGAATGAATATGTCTCTCTGCAAGCATTTTTGTCAATTGTTTGTGTTAATATCCTTGCATGTCATGCATAAGTAACAAGTCAGTGAAGAGTTATGATCTGTAAATCCAAAAATGTACAATGCAGTTTGAGCAAAGAAAATTCTGAGGATTATTTGCTACTTACTGGGGAGTATGCTGGTACACACAGGGGTTTTGAAATATTTAGGTGTTTCATAGCTAACTATAGGTGAACATTCATCAAGGCCAGCATTGCTTTTCTTTTCACAAAATTAATGAAAGCAAGCCATTGAATTTCACAGGAAGTGAGCTTCTTTGACGGGATATTAAAAATCAGTAGTTCTGTTGTTACTCTACTGAAATAATTTTACATGTTTTGTTTACAGCACTAGACCTGTCCAATCTACTCAGATCTCAAGGAGTGGATTTTGAAAGTCATTCTAATTTGGGTTGAATCAGTGCTATTCAACAGGCTCTTGTTGTGCAGTTGCCCATGTCAACTCTTGCTAGTGAGCCTGCAGGGGATATGAGGGATGTGTCAGCTGTGGTGCCTGCACTGGAAGCACAGCCAACTGATAAACCCTGTGGTCATTCTTCCTTGACCTTTCTATCCTTCTCATTTTTTCCATCTATTTTACCCCAAGGTACAGGAGCTTTCATTCAGAATCTCTTCTCATTTGCTGTGTTAGACAGCTTTTTATATTGATGGGGTTTTTTTGTTTGTTTTTTTCTTTTCTCTTTCTTTTTTTTTTCCCCAGACAGGGTTTCACTACATAGTTTGGTCTGGTCTTTTGCTTACTTTTGTGGCCCCCAGGCCAGTTTTGAATTTCAATGATTCTCCTGCTTCAACCTTCCAGTGCTAAGATTACAGGGGTGTGCCACCACACCCAGTTTTGGGGCTGGTACAGTGCATCTGGGATTCCAGAGCCACATGGCATGCTATAGTGGGGATCAAATGTGGGACCTTCTGCTTGCCACACAGGTGCTTGGTCTGCCAAGCTATCTGTCCAGCCTTAGACAGCTTTTGACTACCATGACAAAATATCTGAGAGAATTGTTAGAAGGAAATGTTGATGATAACTCCTGGCTTCAGAAGATTTATTCCATGGATAACTGGCCACACCGTTTTTGGGCTAGTGGGAAGGCAAGTAGCATGGTGTAGCAGAGGAAAGCATGTCACTTTGTGGCAGCCAGGAAACAGTGTGAAAGACTTAGAGAGGAACTCCCCGGGGACAAGGCATAGTTCCAATGTCACAGTGCCTTGATCCACTCTCTTCAGCAAGGCCCCACCTCTTATTTCCTTTACTTCCCAGTAATATCAAATTACAGCCCCTATGATGCAGTCCTCATCTAAAGTCCTGAACACACAGCTATTTGGGGGGGGGGGTAAGGGGGATGGGAGCAGCGGATCATAAATCAAAACCATTACACTTGCTCAATGCAAATATTGAAGGGATTTATAAATCCCTTCTGCTAATGAGAGAAG
The DNA here is from genome assembly GCF_000260255.1 of Octodon degus. Classification (NCBI taxonomy): domain Eukaryota; kingdom Metazoa; phylum Chordata; class Mammalia; order Rodentia; family Octodontidae; genus Octodon; species Octodon degus. Next base: position 4,934,379 of record NW_004524730.1, on the reverse strand, counting down.
TTTACCTGCCATCCCTCCTGTCTTCTGGAAACAAAAGCGAAGTCATCCACAGGGCACAAGCCTGCATCACTGCTGAGAACCTGCATTCCTCAGTCCCTTCACAGAGCGGCCACCCTCAGCTCACAGCAGGTTAGCAGAAGCCTGAGGGCAGAGGAGTAGGTTCTTTCCTGGGGATCGATGCGTACTTCTCTTTCTACTGTATCTTAGATTGTGTCTTATACACTATGAAAAATCATGCACATACAAAAACGTAAGATGTGATATCTCACATAAAAGAGAGGAATTAGTCAATGGACACAAATCTTATGTTGGCCTTGAAGATGGAATTATCACACTGTGACTGTAAAGTAGGTATGTAAAATATATTTCCATCTCAAAATTTGCCATCTGCAAGCATCTTTGGATTTCACCAATGAGAAGAGACTAATAAAAATGTTAAGGGTTGGCCAAATAGCTCAGTGGATTAAAGTACCTGCAAGCAGGCGCAGGGGCCAGGGGTTCAATCCCCGGGCCTGCCATGCTGGCCACACCCCTGTTGTGTGCTGAGACAGGGCATGGTGCAAAGCTTCTGTAATCCCAGTACTTAGGAGGCTGTAAATAGGAGAAGCACTATGAATCCAATCTAGTAGTGAGACTCTGAACATCCTGTAGATCCTTCCCTGAAAAATACAGAAGAAAATAAAAAATAAAAAATAAATACAAAGTTAACAAAAAACCTACTAGAAAAGAAAAAAATATGATATTATCTCATGGGCTTGAATGCTTCTGAATATGGTCATGGAAGGGGTAACTGAGTGCACAGCCACATCAGTAGAGGTCATTCACCCTCAAGTAAAAGGGGAGAGAAAAAAATAAAAGCAAGTTAAGTATCCAACACCATGGAAGAAGTTTAATGGTAAACAATCCATATGGAGGATTCCAGAAAGAAAGGAGATACTTGGGGGTATCTCAGTATTCACCCCAAGTTTGAAAGAACATCAACTTGCAGAATTAAGAAGATCAGCAAATTATAAGAGTGACTGATACAATAAAGAACCTCACAAAGGTGCATTATAGTGACATCGCATTATCATAAAAGAGAAAAGAAAGAAAAAATAATCCAGACTTGTTTATATACAAAATTATTCCACAGAAAGCAATGTGAAATGAAGACATTGTCAGCTAGATAAAAGATGAGGACATTTTCTACAAGAATGCTAAGACAGTTATTTTGCTTGATGGAAAAACTTGCTGTGTTCAGGATAGATCAGAAAAAAAAAAAAAAAAGAATAAAATACTATACACAGACACACACTCATGCACACACATACACACTTATGAAAATCCCTTAAAGCTATTTAATGCTAGTATAAAAACAAGGTACTATGAGGGCTTAACAATGTAGAAATATATTATTTTAAGGACTTCAATGTTAGGAGTGGAGCTAGGATGAGAGGGAGGGCTGGGGCCCACAGCCTGCAGCAGAAGGATCCACACCCTCAGCGTCCCATCGATACCTGAGGGATTTGCTCCTCTCAGCCTGTTCTTGAATCTGGTGGGAGAGATAAAATGAAACTGTAATAATATATGAATTCCACAACTTTCAGGAGATAGTGTAATGTTAGTTAAAGAAGAACTGGCCACCTAAAACATGCATGAGATAAAGAAACAATTAAGAAATGTAAGATATAAAACCAGTGAATCTGTAAGGCAAATAAGAATCTAAATAAATCAAAATATAAGAAAAGATAGACAGTAAGAAAAAAATATAAATGAGATAACTATGAAACAACAAACAATTATGATATAATTAATACTAGAGCAGCTGTCGTGGTACATGCCTGTCATAACAACTAGGAGGCTGAGGCAGGCATCTTTCCATGAGTTTGAAGACAGCCTGGATTACCCACTGAGCTCAATGCCGGTCTGAACTACATAGTGATACCCTATTTCAAAAGGAAAAAAAAAAAACACCAACTGTATCAATATTTATATTTGACATAAAATATTAAACCTTTGCAATTAAAAAGCAAAAGTTGTAAGAATGGATATAAATCAAGACCTGGTTACAGGTTGTTAGCAAGAAACTTATTAACTATAAGGACAGACAGCATGATAATAAGAGGAAAGTAAAGATTGTAAAAGCATTGAGTGAAAAAATGAAGTTATTACTACATTACTATTCTTCAAAGTATAATTTTAAAAGATTAATGTTAAAGACATGTTTAGCAATGGTTAAATATTACAGTAATCAGTAATTTATAACTATCATGATATGCATTAAAATAATAGTCTCAAAAAGTTTTACGTAGAAAAAATTGACAGAACTAAAAAGACATAGGAGATATATAAAGGCAGATTTCAACACTCTTTTAGTAATTTATAGAACATAATTTTTGAAAATTGAAATCATCTAAATGCAGAATTTTGCCAAATCGGTTTTTAGAATGGATATCTATAGCTCCAAATGTCTTCAGGAGAAAAAATTTAAAAATATGAAATCAATCATGTAATAGCATAAATTCAGAAATCTATATATACATATATCTGAGAAAAGTAAATGTAAAATGTAAAAGGATCGATAAAATGAGAGAAAATCAATCAAATGAAAAATAGATAAAAAGGAAAATCAGCAGTCTTAGGGTGGTTATTTGTAAAGATTAATAAAACTGATAAACCACAAAATGGTGGATAAAAAGAATACAGCAGGACATCGGACTATACCTAAGGGGCCTGCAGATGGAGCCAGAAAAATCCTAAGTGTGGTTAACAGATGCTCAGCCCAGCTTGTGGTTGCAAGCCAGGAATGGAAGCTGGCCGCAACCGTGGCTCACTCAGAGATCATCTTGCAAAACAGTGATAATGAAAATTCTTCCCAGCAGGCAGAAATTCAGGAATTGCACCACACCATCTGCTTTGGAAGAGAAGTTTTTCAAAGTCAGGATTTGTATGGATTTCTTGGTAATGCTGATGAATGATGAGGAAACAATCACAAGACTAGAGAGGAGGAGGTATAGGTAAGGGTATAGGATGGATGGATGGAAGTAGGCATGCAGTATTGAAACCCTTGTATCTCATATTAATGAAGCTCAGAGAGCACACAGTATGGTAAAGGTACTAAGTAGACAAAATATTTGTGCATTTGGCAGCAGACAGGTTCTATTGGTAGCCATTCCAGTGACTGCATGAGGAGGATCTTAAATAAATTTCTATAGTTGTGAACGTGGAAGCTATGCGTTGGCCCAAGAGCATAAATTTCCATTTCCAAGGCTTACTGAGCTATACATACTGGCAAATATCCAAAATAGTTGAAACAGAAGCCAATGCTGAGCCCAGTTGATACCATTCCTCTAAAACACTAAACAAGCACTCAATATTAAAATCATCCTTTTGGGTCATCCTAGAAAAGCCATTGGTTCATTCTCAAAGGATTAGATGGGTATTCTCCATAAAAATTCATTTTTGCCCACAGGTCTCAGGCAGTACAACTGTCCAAAGACTTCTTCAATGTGCAATACGCTCACATGGGCTCTTTCCTGAATCTCAGATCCAGAGATTCATAATACATGAAGGAAGTTCTGGGCATGAGTTGATGACCAAAGGATCTGATCTGATATTTCACTCATTACCCAGAAGCAACTGCATGGTAAAGCTCTGGGACAGCTAGCTGAAGATACACCAATGCCACACCCTGCCCATAAAGTACTCTATTGAAAGGAGATGCAACAGTCTGCTTTCACACCACTAGACATAATACTCAGCACTTACAATGTAGATGAGAAAAGCTTTAACTTGGTTAAAGGTTATAGGGGACTCAGTCCACAGTCCATGGTCAGCAAGGCAGAAACTTCAAATTAGAAGAGTGTAGTAGAATAAAGTGACTTGTTTCACAGTGGCAAGAGAGCAAATCAGGGGGACAATGCCAGAGAAAGAGGTGATGGACCAGACACAGACTCAAGGCCATGCCTCTAGGACCTCCCCAGACAGACCCACAAGTGTGATCCACCAAACCGTGGGTAGATCTTAAAGACAATCATGTCAACAATCAACTCTAACTGCATCAGGAGACCTTAGGTAGGGAAGGGTGTTATGATCACTATGGTCCATCTCCTGTGGGCTGTGGTACTGAATTTTTCACACAAAAGTTACACAGATTCAAGAATCAAATAATGGAAGCAGGTGAAGCCTCATTTACCATGATTGCCAGTATCTACTGGGGAAACCCATGCCTCCCTCTTTGTAATTTTAGACTGCTGAATCAGAAGTCCTGAACCTCAAAGAAAGTGTATTGTCATCATAGACATAGTGAGAAACTCACGCTTGACTTCTTTTTCCTAAGAATGTGCGGCAAGAAGGGGAACAATCATCTCAACAGCAGAAATTGAACCTGGTCATCAGAATGAATTTGGGCTCCTGTCACACAAGGCAAGGTAGGGAAGAGGATGTGTAGAAACCAGACTCTGTACTTCTCTGTACTCCCTTGATGATAAGTGAATAGGCATAGCCACCCAAGTCTGCCAAAGGTAGTGAACACTAGGGCTGTAGGATCTTGGGTGTGAGGACTAGGATCCTGGTACTCAGTATGTCATCAAGGCCAACCAGGTGGTGGTCACTAAGAGAAGACAATAGATATGCTAAAAGAGGAAAGGAACATTAAGTGCATTTTGAGACCTAAGACTGATGGAATTTCATGAGTGCACTCCATCCCATTAATGGCTATCTTCAAGGTTTCTTTTCTGACAAAAGGGCTACTGCAGCCTTAGGGGACTAGCTCCCAAATGATTGCGGAATAATGGAATAGGTGTCCCACTCTAATCATGGAAATATGCTCCAGCTCCAAGTCTCCCTTCAAAAGAGTGTTTTTTTTTTTTTTATTTTATTTGTTTTTACAGAACTGGGGATTGAACTCAGGCCATTGCACTTGCCAGGGAAGCACTTATTCCACTGAGCCATCTCCCCAGCTCCTCGAAAGAATACTTTATATGCAGCTTCAGAGAGAAGCATGACCACGAGATAGCTCAGCAATCTAAAGTGCCTGCTTAGGCAAGCTTAGGCAGATGCAAGTGACTGAAGTTTGATCCCAGCATCACGTGCTACACCAGCCCTGCCCTCAAGGTAGGCTGAGCCTGCTCCCTGCAAAAAGAGAGAGAGAAGCATGCAATCAACAATGTCCAAACGTCAGCAATTTCAGCATCAGTGAACAGACTAGGTCTGATGACTGAGAAAGACAGGCACCTTAACTCTACTTTTAATCACAAAGAGACATGAATTTCGTGGCCTTTCATTTGCTCAATAACTCATCAGTGGATTGGCTGTGACTTTGCTAGAGTTTGAATTGCCGCTGACTTCTGCTGGTAACTCTTGCTTGTCTCCTTTCCCTTCTTAAATTTTAATTCATAGCTCTGTCCCTTCTCCTAGATAAAGTATGTCAGCTTTCCTTTGCTGACCTCATGAATCACCATACACTGAGTGACTCCATAAAATGTGTTTGTTGTTTTGCAGGTTAAAAGGTTAGCTGTCACGCACAAGTTTCTCTGTGCTAGGATCAAGATGTTAGTCTGTGTTACCTTTTGTTCTGCTGGAAGTTCCAGGGAGAATGGAAGTTTTTGCCCTTTAGAGACCATCTGTATTCTTTGCCTGATGGTCCCTTTTTACCACACTGAAAGCAGTGAATATTGAATCCTTTTGACTATTCTTCACTAATCATACTCCTCTCTCTCTGAACTGACAAAAGGGTCTTAGATTTCAAGCATGAAATCTGGAGTTCACTAAGATAAACTAGGATAATCTCCCATCTCAGTGACCATACTTAGCTGAATTCTATCTCAATGTCACTTTTGCCATATAAGGTAGCATATTCATCATTTAAAGATTCAAAAAAGCACATCTTTTGAAGCCATTATTATGCTGACCACAGAACTAAATGGTACACATCTCCTGATAGTTTCAGCCTTCAAGTTTCTCATTTTTAAAATTACGGTGGAAATCACTTGGTTACCAATGGATTATTAAATCTAAGAAACTAAGGACACAAGTATTTGTGCACATCCCAAAATTATAAAGTTGTTTTTATTTGTTGTGGTGCATGTATTTTTTTTCTTAGGAGAAGAACTGTGAAATTTCTCTCCAGATTATGCAATGTTTTTAACAACTGTGCTAAATTAATTTTTACCTTTGGTAAATAATTTAAATAAAAGAATACAAAGCAGAGGACACCAAATCTTTTTCTCATGATAGATAAACTTTCAAAAATAATTTGTAAATGTGGATAAAGATAGGCACTTATGCAACTGAAATTTTGTTTTTACAGCCAACATTTATTGACTGTTCACAGGAACCCAGTAGTGAGTGTACCTAGGAGTTCACATGGATTGGTTAAACTCGATCATTTATTTTAAAAAACCTGTAAGATATATGCTTTAATTACTAAAATTCATAGATAAGGAAAATTGGATTTTAAAAGGTTAAGCAATTTTCCTTAGGTTATACGATGAGGGCTGACACAGGAAGTCTGATCTAGCATTTCACACGCAGCACAATACTGCTATTTTCACAATTTGTTTACTCGCAATATCTACAGAAATTATAATAAAATACACCCAGGGACATATTTATTTTCTGGTTTAAGTCAAGACTGACTTCATCAAAACCCTAAGAACAGGGGTCTTAATATGTACATGGTTAAAATTAAACTAGGGAAAGATAAAATTAGAACAGATTTTTCTGGTAGGGCTGTATCTTTGTTAAGAAACTGAAATAATTGCATCATACATGCTAAAAGGCCACCATCCCACACCTCCTGAGTGTCCTTACTACACAGCCATCCAACTGCTTGGGCCTCCTGATTTTCTTGGAGTGTAGAAAATAATGTGACAGGGGGCAACACAGTGTGGCACCTCACACCTGATTCCATCTTCACTATTAACTACTTTGCCAAGGTACCACTTCACTTAAGGATCGCATCCTCAGCTGTGAAAAAGAAAGCAATAAGATTTCTGAGCTATCATAAGAGTTGACTGAATGAATGACTCAAGTGAAAACACAAAATCAAAACTTTAATTTCCTCAGGGCTGCCAAGATAGCTCCGTGGACTAAGTGCCTGCTTAGGCAAGCCCAGGAGCTGGGGTTCAATCCCTGGCACCACATGCCTCTCTGGCCCCAACCCTGGGCATGCTGAGTTGGTGACCAAGTCCGGGAGTTGTGGCATGCACATGTAAGCTCAGAACTGGGGAGGCTGAAAACAGGATGATCACAAGTTTGAGCTGATTAGGGAGACCATACACAAAAAAACCTTACTCTACACTTGTGAAAAGCTACTACTTTAATGCTTTTCATCAGAAAGGTAAGATGTTTACTCATTTAAATATTTAAATTCAAGAATTAGATGAGAAAAGAGAAAGGGGATCTATGAAGGAAAAAAATTAGGTGAAAAATCTAAAAAGTGAAAAAAAGAAGGAAAAAAGACAAGGAGAATAGAAATAAAAGGAAGATAGAAAGAAGAGGAATATATAGACCCAGGAAAGAGAGGAGAGAAGAGAAAAAATATCCAAAAGCAATAATAACCACAACATACAAAATAAAATAAGAGGACTTCCAAACAGGCAGAAAAGGGAGAGCCAGTTAGACAAGCATGGGAAATAAATGTAGCAAAATACCTCTTGTGGTCACAGCTCTGTGGTAGTGTCCATGTCAGATACCATAAATGTGCTCTGCACTCCAACCAAGTTTGCAATGGGAATTGTGTTGTGTATGGAGCTGATCTTAGTCTTGTTTAGATAAAAGCAAAGGAATTGAAATTACCTCACACATATTATCTGGTCATAGTATAAATACCTCTTGTGGTCACAGCTCTGTGGTAGTGTCCATGTCAGATACCATAAATGTGCTCTGCACTCCAACCAAGTTTGTAATGGGAATTGTGTTGTGTATGGAGCTGATCTTAGTCTTGTTTAGATAAAAGCAAAGGAATTGAAATTACTTCACACATATTATCTGGTCATAGTGTAATGAAATTGCCAATTAATGGTAAAAGAAACTAAAAATTGCATAAATATATGGAAATTAAAAAACAACCTTTTAGGGGCCTGGGAGATGGCTCAGTGGAATAAGTGCTTCCCTGGCAAGAATAGGGACCTGAGTTCAATCCCTGGTTCTGAAAAAAAAAAATCCTTTTAAGCAACCAACAGGGAGTCTTAGCCCAGGTCCGGTGAGTGTGTGGGAGAGCTTCCGGCTACCCTGCTCTGGCGGGACCAACTACTGGTCCCAGCCCAGGCATAGCATGGATGAAACCCACTTCCACCCCCTTGGGATGCCCACCACCACTCAGCAGCACATCCCACACCCCGCCCGCTGAGTAGGAATTTCTGCCGCTTTCCGGGAACCCCTAGACCCAGTCCTAGCCCAGGTTTGGTGAATGTGTGGGAGAGCTTCCAGCTACCCTGCACCAACGGGACAAATTAATGGCCCCAGCTCAGGTGCAGCATGGGTGAGACACTCTTCCACCCCTTTGGGACTCCCCCAACACTCTGCATACATCCCCCATGCTGCCCACCAAGTAGGAATTTCTGCCTCCTTCCAGGAACCCCCAGACCCAGTCCTAGTCCAGGTCCAGTGAGTGTGTGGGAGAGCTTTGGGCTACAATGCACCAGCGGGACCTACTACTACTCCCAGCCCAGGCTCAGCATGGATGAGACCCTCTTCCACTCACTTGGGATGCCCCCCACCACTCTGCAGCACCTCCCCCACGCTGCCCACCCAGTAGGAATTTCTGCTGTGTTCCAGGAAACCCCAGACCGAGACCTAGCTCAGACCAATGAGTGTGTGGAAGAACTGCCTCTCTCACCTACTCCACCTTGTCCCCTCCAGGCTCTGCTCAGGCCTGGCATGCAGGCCGGTGGTGTAACCTGGCAGCTGAAATCCCTGCAGAGAATGTAGAGGATAGAACCACCCAGCGAGTTCAGGAGCAAAAAATCTTGCCAGAGGGGCACAACATGATCACCCTCAAGGGCAGCAGCAGGAAGGAACTGAGCATAGCAGTCAGACGAAAGTCAGGCACAGCTGGATAAATCTAAACTTTGTAGATCTGCACCTGACATGCTAAGGTTATAACTACAACGAAGATCTACAACAAAAGTCAGATGACAGTGCTACAAAAAATGACAAGAAGGAACAAAATGCAACCTTAGAACCCAAGCCCACATGTAACAAGTGCAGAGGACAATAACACAGAAAAAATTGGGAATCACACAGCTGAAAGCAATGTAACAATGGCTTCCGAAGAAAAGAAACAGCTGCAGAAAGGTATAGAGGAACACAGATTGGAAATAAAAAAGAAATCCCTGAGTTAATAACATCTGAAGTAAAGAAACAAATTCAGAAACATATAGAGGAAACCCAATGTCCACCCAGAACAAATGCAGAGGACACTAGCTGGACTCAAATGCATGAATTAAGAGTGTCGATAGTAAATAAGCAGAAGCAGAAAATTATAGAGGAACTCAGAGAGCAATTCTTTTCTGAAATAAAAATGAATTCTCAGAACTCATAGCATCTTAAGTAAAGAAGCAACTACAGAAATATAGGGAGGAAACCCAAGCTGAAAAAAAACTGCAGTAAAAGAATTTATAACTGCTTCTGCTTCTAAAGAAGACATTGATAAAAAAATAGAGAAGATTATAAAAATGATGGATTCCTTGAATGAGCAATACAGGAAAGAAATAGACCATATGAAGCAGAGTCAAAGAGATATAGAGGAAATTAAAATCTCAATCACAAGCTTGCAAAACCGTTTAAGTGAAAGTGAAGACAGAGTTTCAGATCTTGAA
>NW_004524730.1:4921498-4923314 GCF_000260255.1 Octodon degus | reverse complement strand
GAACTGAACCAGAGCTTGAAACAAATGGACTTGGTGGACATATACAGAGTGTTCCACCCAAATACAGCTGAATACACATTTTTCTCAGCTGCATATGGGTCATTTTCTAAAATAGACCACATACTGGTCCATAGATCACACTTAAGTATATGTAAGAAAACAGAAATTATCCCATGCACATTATCTGACGGCAAGGCAATGAAACTGGAAATAAATAACGAAAGAAACCAGAAAAAAACCTTTAAATACATGGAAATTAAAGGACACCCTACTCAGCAACCAATGGGTCACAGAAGAAATTAAACAAAAAAAACCAATATCTACAATTCAATGAAAATTCAAGCACAACTTATTTTATGGGATACGATGAAAGCAGTTCTCAGAGGGAAATTCATAGCTGTGAACTCACACATTAGGAAAACAGAACGGGAGCAAATAAATACCGTAATGCTGCACCTTCAAAAACTAGAAAAGGAAGAGCAAACCAAACCCAGAGCCCAAAGATGGGAGGAAATCATAAAGATTAGAGCAGAAATTAATTCAATTGAGATGAAGAAAACAATTCAAAAAATTAAAAAAGCAAAAATCTGGTTCTTTGAAAGATTAAATAAAATTCATAAGCCCCTAGCTAAACTCATCAAACAGAGGAAAAAAAATTCAAATACAAGCTATAAGGAATGAAAAGGGTGCAATTTCCAAAGACTCAGTGGAATTTCAGAAGATTATCAAGAGCTACTTTGACAATCTTTACTCTCACAGAATAGAAGACACAGAAGAAATGAACAGATTTCTAGAAAGGTACAAATTACCAGAACTGAATGGACAAGATATAACCACTCTCAATAACCCAATAACAGCCAATGAAATACGAGATGTAATTAAAAACCTACTGGCAAAGAAAAGTCCAGGTCTGGATGGATGCACAGCTGAATTCTACAAGACATTTACAGAAGATGTAGTCCCTATACTCCTCAAACTCTTCTATGAAATTGAAAAGGGAACAATCCTCCCAAAATCATTCCTGGAGACAAGTATTATACTGATACCAAAACCAGGGAAAGACACATCTAAGAAAGAGAACTACAGGCCGATCTCCCTCATGAACATAGATGCCAAAATCCTCAATAAAATACCAGCAAATAGAATACACAAATCATCAAGAAGATCATACACCATGACCAGGTAGGATTCATCCCAGGGATGCAAGGATGGTTCAGTATTCAAAAATCTATAAATATAACACACTATATCAATAGAGCAAAAACTAAAAGAACGTGATCATCTCCATCGATGCTGAAAAGGCTTTTGACAAAGGCCAACACTCATTCATGTTCAAAGTCCTCCAGAAAATTGGAATAGACGGCCTCTACTTCAATCTGGTAAAAGCCATTTATGAAAACACAACAGCTAACATAATCATAAAAGAGGAAAAACTGAAATCTTTTACTCTTAGATCTGGTACAAGACAAGGATGTCCTCTATCACCACTCCTATTCAATACTATGCTGGAATCATTAGCTACAGCCATTAGACAAGACAAAGAAATAAAAGGAATAAGAAAAGGTAAAGAAGTTAAATTTTCTTTATTTCCAGGTGGCATGGTAATTTAATTGGAAGACCCAAAAGACTCCACCAAGAAGCTACTAGAATTAATACAGAAATTCAGTAGCATAGCAGGTTATAAAGTCAATAACCAAAAGTCAATAGCATTCCTCTACACAGATAAAAAACATACTGAGAGGGAAAATATAGAAACAATATTTACAATAGCACTGAAGAAAATGAAATACCTTGGAATTCATCTAACTAAAGAAGT
>NW_004524730.1:4919055-4920903 GCF_000260255.1 Octodon degus | reverse complement strand
AGCCTCTTTAACAAATGGTGCTGGAAAAACTGGCTCTCTACATGCCGAAACCTCAAACTTGACCCAGATCTATCACCATGTACTAAACTAAGATCAAAATGGATTAAAGATCTAAACATTAAAGCAGAGACACTAAATCTCCTGGAAGAGAAAGTGGGAGGAACACTTGAAGACATAGGGGTAGGCCAAGATTTCATGGAAAAAAATCAAATCGCACGGGATACAGTTGAAAGAATTAAAAAGTGGGACTAGCTCTTACTGAGAAGTTTTTTAACGTCAAAAGAAATTACCAACAAGGTGAAATGACAACCCATGAATTTGGAAAAAAATCATGACAAATAAGTACTCAGACAAAGGTCTGCTCTCTAGAATTTATAAAGAACAAAAAACACTAGGGCCACAAAATTTAAAGACCCTATCCAGAAATGGGCATCTGAGATGAACACTCACTTCTCAGAGGAAGAAATTAAAGAAGCGAATAAATATATGAAAAAATGCTCCACATCACTAGCCAGCTGCGAAATGCAAACTAAAACAACATTAAGATATCGGGCCGGGGAGATGGCTCAGTGGAATTAGCGCTTCCCTGGCAAGCATAAGGACCTGAGTTCAATCCCCGGTTCCGCAAAAAAAAAAAAAAAAGATATCATCTTACCCCAGAAAGGTTGGCTATCATAAAGAAATCACCCAACAACAAATGTTAGAGAGGCTGTGGAGAAAAAGGAACCCTTCTCCATTGCTGGTGGGAATGTAAACTTCTGCAACCTTTATGAAAATCAGTATGGAGACTCCTTAGAAAAGTTGCACAGGAAATCCCATTTAAGCCAGCTATTCCTCTACTGGGAATTTTTCCAGAGGATGTGAAAACATCATATCATAGTCATATATCTGTGCCTATGTTTATAGCAGCACAATTTTTGAAGGCAAATCTTGGAAACAACCAAGATGCCCATCACCTGAGGAATGGTTGAAAAAGATGTGGAATTTTTATTCAATAGAGTATTATTCAGCTATTAAGAATAATAAACTCGAAGCCCTTATATTGAAGTGGATGCCAGTTGAGCATATACTCATAAGTGAAATAAACCAGACACACAGTAGTAAATATCATATAGTCTCCCTTGTATAAGAACTCCAAAGAAGAAATACAAATAGGTATAATACAAGTAAAAGGAAAGCAGGCTCTCAAGGACTAACTAATCAAGGCAGAGAAAGGAGAAGAGCTAGGAAACATGAATAAGTCAAGCCATACAGTTATATGTAGAAGATGGACATGGCAATGATCCTGAGAATCTTTAGAAGATTTTTTAATCTAGCTTCAAATTGGAAAGGTTCTCACCTTGACTAACTATATATACTGATACCTGTGAATTAAACAACTGCACTGCAGATGGTAATTTGTAATAGTAGTTTCATACTTGGAGTGCCTGTCATTCTAGTCTTCTGAACATGGGCTGCTTCTCATGACATGCCAGTTGCTGCTATGATATCTCTCAGGTAGATGGTTGTTAAAGAAAAAGGGGGTGGTGAATGAAAGCAAGATACAAGAAAAAGGAATAATGTGGGACTGTCTTGCTTCACGGTTGTTTATGGTGAGATTTTTGGACTTATGTGTAAACATAAGAAGTATATTATTCTTTATGCCTATTTTTAAAATGCATTCCAATTTTTAAATGTTTTTTATCATATTCTGCAGGGACTTAAAGTTCTACATATCAATACTCGATGAAAAATTCCTGTTCCATATTATGCCTAATATGTTTGATATGCAGACAGATAGTGAGGTTAAGCTTAAGAGCCTAAGTTGTATGGTAATAAGAAGAAGCTTGTCTTCTGGATGGTTAACAA
>NW_004524730.1:4916025-4918283 GCF_000260255.1 Octodon degus | reverse complement strand
ATCTTGTACAGCAATTAACCACTAGGAAGAATGTATGCAATGTGTGAATTATTGAAACTGTCCTACCAATTTGATTTGAAACTGTCTCATTGCTAGTTGTTTATCAATAAAATTATGGGAAAAAAACAACGAACAGGTCAGAGAAATGATTAAAGAAGAAATTAAACTCTATTTAAAACTAAATAAAGGGCTGGTGAGATAGCTAAGAGGATTAAGCATCTGCTTAGGCAAGCTCAGGAATGGGGTTCGATTCCAGGTCCCATGTGCCTCAGTGGCCCTGCTCCGAGGCATGCTGAGACAGTGACTGAGTCTGGGCCTGGTATCACACGCCTGTAATCCCAGAACTGGGGACACTGAAAGCAAGAGGACCACTACGCGTCTGAACTGCACAGTGAGATCCTGTAGCAAACACATAAATTAAAAATAAATTGTTAATCTAAATGAAAAATCAGACATATCAACCAGAACTTATGGGAAACAATGAAAGGAGTCCTTAGAGAGATATTTTTAGTCTTGAATTCTCACATCTGGAAAACAGAGCAAGCACAAAATAAACAACCTAATGCTGCACATCAAACATCTAGAAAAACAAGAGCAAGACAAGCCCAAAGCCCAAGGAAGGAAGGAAATTATAAAGATCAGAGCAAAAATTAATGCAATGGAGACTAAGAAAATAACACAAAGAATTAGTGTTTTCATGAGTTGGTTCTTTGCAATAATAAATAAAATTGAAGAACCTTTAGCCAAATTTATCAAAAGGAGGAAAGGAAATACTCAAATTCATGCAATATGGAATGAAAGGGTAAAATTGTTGGAGAGCCTGTGGAAATTCAAAAGAATGCCACTACTTATTTCCAACATCTTTACTCTCATAAGATGTAAAACACAGAAGAAATGGAGAGTTCTAGATTTGTACGAGTTATCAAAGCTAAATCCAGAACATATAAACATTCTTCCCAGTCTCTGATGGGTTCATTGCTGAATTCTAAAAGAAATTTAGAAAATATATAAACCAAATACATCTTAAAATATTTAATGCAATTGAATGGGAGGAAATACTCCCTATCTCATTCCTAGAGGCAAATATTGCCATAATAACCAAATCAGAGAAAGGCCCTACCAAAACAAAATAGTCAGGCCAATCTATCTAATGAACACAAATGCAAAAATATTCAATGAGTTATTGAATAAAAATATTCAATAATTAGCAAACAAACTGTAATACTTAAAAAGGAAGATTATACACAATGTCTAAGTGAGATTCATTCCAAGAATGCAAGAGTGTCTTAACATATGTAAAACAATAAATATAACACATCATATAAACAGAGTCAAAGACAAAAGTACACAATTATCTCAATATATACAGGAAAAAATTTTGACAAAGTTGAACACTCATTTTTGATAAGAAACCTACAAAAATTCTGAAAATATGGTCATTACAGCAATCTGATGAAAACCTCCTATGACAAATCAACAGCCAATATTATTCGAAATGGACACATGTGAGTGTTTACTCGAAAATCAGGAATAAGACAGGGATGTCCATATTGCAATTCTCATTTAATACAGTTCTGGGAACTTCAGCCAGAGCAACTAAACAAAAGGGAGAAACAAAATAAAAAAATTGGAAAGAAAGAAGTTAAATCATCGTTATTCACAGTTATCATGATACTCTACATAGAAGACCTCAAAAAAACACCATCAAAAGACAAAGATTTAAAAGAAAATGAGTTAGCATAGTTGTGACAAAGCCAACCCTAAAAAAAAAAAAGTCTTGTACACAAACAAAAACTCACAGAGAAAAATTAAGGAAACAATACCTTTTTAGTAGCATTCAAAATATAAATACTAGGAATAAATATAGCAAGGAAATAAAAATATGTTGAAAATTTCAGTACTCTGAAAAAGGAGATTGAAAGAAGTAGCAGAAAATGGAAAGGCATCCCTTGCTCATGGATGGGAAGAATCAATATAGTGAAAATGACTATACTTCCAAAATTGTTGTACAAATTTAATGAAATCCTGATCAAAATCCCATTAGCATCCCCCACAGAGCTAGATAAAACATTGCTAAACTTCATTTTGAATCAGAAGAGACAAGAAGAGCAAAACGACCCTAAGCAACAAAAGCAAGGCAGGAGGCATCACAATTCCAGGCTTGAAATTATTCTACAAAGCTACTGTGATAAAATCAGCATACTACTGGCAAATATATGTACAGCAATTAACCACTAGGAAGAATGTATGCAATGTGT
>NW_004524730.1:4914369-4915925 GCF_000260255.1 Octodon degus | reverse complement strand
TATATATATATAATCTGAGAATCAGTGGAACAGATTAGGAGAGGCAGACACAGCTACAAACACACTCAGCTATCTTATCTTTGAAAAAGAGGCCAAACATTCACGGTAAGAAAGATAACCTCTTTAATAAATGGTTCCAGAAAAACTAGCTATCTACATTCTAAAGACTAAAGCTAGACCTATTTCTATCACTATTCCCTAAACTAAAGTCAAAGTGGATCAAAGCTATAAATACTAAAACATAAACACTGAATCTACTGTAAGAGAAGATAAGGAGAAAACTTGAAGACATCCCATTCAAAAACTTTTGCACAACAAAAGCAATCATCAACACAGTGAAAAGACAATGCACAGAGTGAAAAAATTCTATCTAACTCTTCCTCAGAAAACAAGGACTTCTCTTTTCTCTCTTGAAAAAAAATCTTTTTTTAAAAAAGATCCCCATATTTAAATATCCAGTTGAAAATATGCATCTGAGATGAATACACATTTTCAGATGAAGAAAAACAGATAGGAAATAAATATTAGAAAAAAACTATTTCAAGTTGCTCACTGGAAAGATGTAAGTTAAAAACATACTGTGATTCCCTCTCACCCTAGAAAGAATGGCTGTCATTGAGAAATCTACCACCAACAAATGCTAGGGTGGCTGTGGGGAGGCAGCATTTCTTCTCCACTATTCAGCAGACTGCAGACTGGTGCCACTACTATGGAAATCAGTGGAGATTCCTCAGCAAACTAGGATTAGAGTTCGAATTTGAACCAACCTCTGGGGATCTCCCCAGAAGATTTAAAAATGTATCATAGCAATATATGTGTACTCATGTTTATAACAGCACAATTTATAATAGTAAAACTTGGAAAAATATCAAATGTCCATGAACCAATGAATGAATTAAAAATACATGATATTTTTATACAATGGAGTATTACTCAACTATAGAGAAGGAAAACTTGGAACTTTGCTACTTAAATAGATGCAAGTTGAGAACATACTCTTAAGTGAAATACATCAGACTCACGTGTGAACATTTTATTTTCTCCGAAGTGTAAGAAGTTCAAAGAATAAGGAAGATCTAAAATAAACAATAGTTGTTCTACTAAATTTGTTTGCCATTTAAAAGAGAGGTTTGTGCTTATATTAATTTTTCATGCCTACATCATATAATCTGAGCACCTACTTTAAAGATAACAGAAAAAGTACTAACCATTGTCACTCTGCTACTATATTTTTTCTTTTTTTTTTGTATTCTTTATTTTTTCTAAAGTTTGTATCATTGTTTTTAATTTTTTTTTCTCTTCAAAAAAGCATGGGCTGGCCAGATAGCTCAGCAGACTAAAAGTGCTTGCTTAGATATAGTGCAGGGGCCAGGGTTTGGTACTCAGATCCACAGTGCAGGCCCCCCTCCTGGGGATCACTGAGATGCCAATTGAGACTGGGATGAAGGTGTGTGTGTGTATGTAATCCCAGCACTTGGGAGGCTGAAAACAGGAGGATCACTACAAGTCCAATCTGTGTAGTGCGACCCCGAAGACTCCGTACTAAACATATAAAA
>NW_004524730.1:4870693-4914081 GCF_000260255.1 Octodon degus | reverse complement strand
TTTTTATTTTTTTAATTTTCAACAAATTTTCAAAGGTCATGTTTTATATAGAGTGTCTTCTATGATCATAACAAATACAAACATCATAACAAATGTGAGTGTTGGAAAACACTAACAAGATAATATGAAAATTCTTACTCATCTAGCAGTTAAAAAAAGAAACACTCTGTTTATTACTTTCAAAGTCTTTCTTACTATTAAGAAAATTGTTACGCCTGTTCACAGCATGTAACGATTGCAGTCTCACCGGGGCTGGCTGTGGGCAGAACTCTTTGCAGCGCCTTTTCTTCACCTTCTGTTCCCTCCTGCCTCCTTGCTCCTCCCGGCTCTTAGGCCCATTTCCATTTGCTAAAGCTCTATTTTTATCATTTCCCTCCTTTCAGTTTTTTTTTTTTTCGTATCCTCTTTTGTTTCCTCATTTGTTTGAAAAAGAAAAATCTCCTTGTTATTTATCTTCCCTTTTGCCATCTCTCTTATTTGAGCTTCTCCTGTAAAAGAAACCTTGTGGTATTTAAGCTTGTGTGTTTGACTTACTCCATGTCATATTATGGTCTCAAGTTGTGTCTGTTTACCTACAAATGCCCCAAGTTGCTATTTCTTTATGTCTGTGCAGATACCATGCTTTCTTTACCTGTACATTCACTGATGGGTGTACAGGCTGCTTTTGAGGCTGAGCTATTACTCACTGTGCTTTACAGCCACAGGCATGCATGTATCCCTGTAATTTCATGTCTCGGACTTGTACAGGAAGATACTTGGAGGGAGAAGGGTTGGGTCAGGCTGAATTTTTACCTACAGTTTTTGGATGCATCTCCACACTCATTTCCATAGTGGTTGTACTAGTGCACATTCCCACCAGCAGCACAGAGGTCTTCCTTTCTCCCCACGTGCCTGCCAGGATTTATTGTTTAATTACTTGATGATAGCAGTTTGTTCTGGAGTAGCACTGACAGTGTCTCAGAGGAAGAAATTGAAGAAGCGAATATATATATGAAAAATGCTCCACATCACTAGCCGTCCCTGAAATGCAAATTAAAACAATATTGAGATATCATCTCACCCCAGAAAGAATGGCTGTCATAATGAAATCACCCAACAACAAATGTTGGAGAGGCTGTGGGGAAAAAGGAACCCTTCTCCACTGTTGGTGGGAGTGTAGACTGGTGCAACCATTGCGGAAATCAGTATGGAGACTCCTTAGAAAAGTTGGACAGGAAATCCCATTTAAACCAGCTATTCCTCTACTGGGAATTTTCCCAGAGGATCTGAAAACATCATATCATAGTGATATATGTGTGCCTATGTTTATAGCAGCACAATTTGTGATAGCCAAATCTTGGAAACAACAAGATGCCCATCATCTGAGGAATGGTTGAAAAAGATGTATTTTTACACAATGGAGTATTATTCAGTTATTAAGAATGATAAACTCAAAGTCTTTATAATAAAGTGGATGCCACTTGAACATAAGTGAAATAAACCAGACACACATGTGTACATATCATATACTTTCCCTAGTATAAGAACTCGAAAGAAGAAATACAAATAGAAAGATATAATACAAGTAAAAGGAAAGCAGGATCTCAAGGACTAACTAATCAAGAGAGGGAAAGGAGAAGAGCTAGGAAACATGACAATGTCAAGCCATACAGTTATATGTAGAAGATGAGCAAGGCAATGATACTGAGAATCTTCAGAAGATTTTTTTAATCTAGCAGTTAACTGAAAGGATTCTCACCCTGACTAACTATATATACTGATACCTGTGAACTAAGCTACTGCACTGTAGATGGTAATTTCTAATAGTAGTTTCTTGTTTGGAGTGCCTGTCATTCTGGCATTCTGAATATGGGCTGCTTGTCATGACATGCCAGTTGCTGCTATGATGTCTCTTGGGTAGATGGTTGTTCAAAAACAAGGGATTGGTGAATGAAAGCAAGAGAAAGGAAAAGGAATATTGTGGGACTGTCCTTCTTCAGAGTTGTATATGGTGGGATTTTTGGACTTATGTGTAAACATAAGAATAATATAATTCTTTATGCCTATTTTTAAAATATATTCTAATTTTTAAGTGTTTTTTCATCATATTCTATAGGGACTTAAAGTTCAACATATCAATACTTGATGAAAAATACCTGTTCCATATTATGCCTAAGATGTTTGATATTCAGACAGATAGTGAGGTTAAGTTTAACAGCCTAGGTTGTATGGTAATAACAATGAACTTCTCTTCTGGAGGGTTAACAGTCTAAGTTTGCAGACCAAAATTAGAGAAAAAGGAGGGCTGCAAAGAAAGCCAACATTATGGCCCTAGTCTTCCAAGATCAATTAAGACTCAGGACACATGAGAACTTGCACTGTAACGTCATGTAACTCGGCAGTGTCCCAAATTTTCTGGTCAAGGAGATTATGGGGGAAAAGAGGAAAGTGATAGGTGATGTAGAGTGTGCCTAAGGAGAGTCACATGGGGAGAAGACACTCTCTCAGGCTTTCACAGAGAGCACATTGGCCAAGCAATGGCCATTACTTGTCCACATGGCTGACACTGACAAAGGATCTACAATCTGAAGTACAGGATCTCAGGATAAATCCTGAGGGGATTTCACTGACCTTATCAGACCCAAAAGCTACAACTCTTGTTGCATAGGTCCTGCTTTACTTTGGTCTTAACTATCCAGCAGAAAAGTATAAAAAGGAAATATAAGAAGTAATGTCTTTTTAAAAACGTGTTTCAGTACAGGGTCTACAAGGTTTCACTATAGATTGGACTTGTAGTGATTCTTCTGTTTTCAACATCCCAAGTGCCGGGATTACAGGTGCACACCACCACACTCAGTCTCAATTCCAGTCTCAGCCCACTCTGGGGATGGTTCCAGCAAGACATGATGGGGATTGAACCCCGGTCACTGTGCTCTACCTAAGCAGGCACTTTAGTCTGCTGACCTATCTGACTGGTTCTGTGTTTTGCCTTTCATTTTCATTTGATTTGTTCATATTTTATGTTTCTCAAATGGGAGAAACCATTTCAGTTTTAAGTGTGTGTATCAGATTTATTTCACTTAACATTATGGTCCCATCACCATTGTGAAGTCTTCCTGTACCCCATAGACTTTCCAGCATTTGTCGGAATTTTTTCTTTTTCTTTTCTTTTTTCTTTTTTCTTATTTTTTTTTACGGAATCGGGGATTGAACTCAGGCCCTTGCACTTGCCAGGGAAGCACGTATTCCACTGAGCCATCTCACTGGCCCCTCTGAGAAATTTTTTTCTAGAGTGGGATGTAATCTCTGTGTGGTTGGAATGTGCATTTCTCTAGTGATTAAAAACATTGAACTCCATGGCAAGTATTTGATAGCCATGTATACTTCTGGGAATTATCTATTTTAGTGACCCATTTTTGATTAGGTTTTTTATTCAGAGATCAATTTTCTAGTTACTTCTTTGGATATGATAGATATGAAGCCATTATGCAAAGCATAGGTGATAATTTTTCCCCTGTTGGCTGTCTATACTCTTACTAGTTGTTTCCCTTTGTTGTGTAGCAGCTTTCTAATTTGATATAATCTATTCCTGTTTGTTATTTCTTGATGTTATTTCTTCTACAATTTGCTTTCTGTTTAGGAATCTTTTAAAGGAAAATTGCCAGAAGATTTAGGCAAACTTTGAAATAATATATAATAAATACAGCGCCAGCTTAAGCCACATAGAAAGACACTCTCTTATTAAATAAATAAATATTTTCCTAAAACATTCTTATAAGGAAGGCATAGAAAAAAAGAAATCATTGTTGTTCTGTTGAGCTGTAGGGGACTCAGGTCAACAATTTCTGACAATGCCTGTCAAGAGAAAGACCCAATATTATTATGGACTACTGGAGTCTTTTAGAATATTTTGTTGAGTTAACACACCTATAATATTCAAATGATGGAACTAAACAAAAAAGGGGATATAGATGAATGTCAATTTTGTATCTGTGTATTCAAAATGATTAGGATAGATATATAGTTACATTCTCTTAATGAATAGAGGGATTTCTTGTAATAGTGTTCATAAATAGAATATCATGTCTGCATCTTGTACAGTAAATAACCACTAGGAAGAGAGTATGAAATGTGTTAATTATTGAAACTGTCCTACCAATTTGATTTGAAACTGTCTCATTGCTATTTGTCTCTCAATAAATTTATGGAAAAAAGAATAAAAAGTAAGGACAATAATTTTAATTTGTAAAAGCCTGACTTCAGACTAACTTCACTGATGGATTTCTTTCTGTAGTCTAATAAATGTATGTGCATTAAAAAAAGAAATCATGATCAAAATTACAGTGTTAGCTTTTAAAATTATTGTTTATTTATTTATTTATCTTTTTATGTATTTTTTGGAGACAAGATCTCACTGTATAGTTTATGCTGAACTTAATCTCCCTTTGTTGCCCAGGATTGTCTATAACTCACAATGAATCTCCTATCTCAGTCTACTGAAACTGGGAATACAGGTATGTGTCACCACATCTGGATAGCATTTAATCTTTTGATATATTTTTAAAGATATTTTTGAATCCAGTAAAATAACCCAATATGGTCTAGTAGTCCATAATAGTAGTGAGTTATCAGAATAACTGGCAATTTTCTCAAGTTGTTGACTTGAGCCTTTTACATCTCCACATATTAATATAGCTTTACTTTTTATGCCCCATGGTTACACTTTTCTGCTGGATGGTTAAGAGCAAGTTAAAGCAAGACCTATATAACTGAAAATGTAACTTTTGCTATCTGATAAGGTCAGTCAAATCCCCTCAGAATTTACCCTGAATGATGTACAGCACCTTGTGGATCTTTTATTAGTGTCAGCCATCTGAATGAGTCACAGTCGTTGCTTGACCAATTTGCTCTCTACAAAAGCCTGAGGGAATTTTTTTCTTTCTAGGTGACTCTCCTTAGCCACATTATACAATGTCATGCTCTTTCCTCTGTGGTCCCATAATCTCTTTGATCAGAAAATTTGGGACACCACTTAGATACAGGATGTCACAACAGAGGTTATTTTATATCCTGAGTCCTCACTGACCTTGAAGGGCTAGGGTCTTCTATCTAGAATTTATAAAGAACTAAAAAAAAAAAAACTAATAAGACCCAAAATTTAAAGACCCAATCCAGAAATGGGCATCTGAGAAAGACACATATTTCTTAGAGGATGAAACACAAGAAGCAAATAAATACATGAAAAAATGTTCCACATCACTAGCTGTTCAGGAAATGAAAATTAAAACAACATTGAGATAATATCTCACCCAAGAAAGAATGACTAGCATGAAGAAATCAACCAACAACAAATTTTGGAGAGGCTGCAGGGAAAAAGGAACCCTTCTCCACTGCTGGTGGGAATGTAGACTGGTTATGGAAATCAGTGTGGAGACTCCTTGCAAAACTAGGACTGAAAATACCATTCAATCCAACTGTTCCACTTCTGGGAATTTTGCCAAAAGAACTGAAAACATTATATCATAGTGATATATATGCACCTATGTTTATAGCAGCACAACTTGTGATAGCCAAATCTTGGAAACAACCAAAATGCCTGTCACCTGAGAAATAAATGAAAAAGATGTGGTGCTTTTATGCAATGGAGTATTTCTCAGCTATGCAATGTATTAATTATTGTAACTGTCCTATTAACCTGTTTTGAAACTATTTCATTGCTATTTTCTCTTTTTTTTCTCATTAAAATGAATATTTTTTTTTTTTTTTTTTTTTTTGCGGAACCGGGGATTGAACTCAGATCCTTATGTTTGCCAGTCAAGTGCTTATCCTACTGAGCCATCTCCCCGGCCCCGAAAATAGTTTTTAAAAAGAGTTAAAAATGATATTTTTGAAGCATTGCTATGAATTTTTTGTTCTTTTAGAAAAATCCAGATAAAAAGTTTAATTAAATATAAATCTTGCCTCGTATCCCAAGTTTCAGCAATGCAAAATTTTGAAAAACCAAATGAATGTTTATTTGTAGATAAGAGTGAAATAAAGCCTTCCTACTGCCATAGGAGAGAATGAATTACCAGGCAACCATCTTCCCAACCACCTTTATCGACACTGTTCTGAAATTAGCAATCTCTTCAGCCCAAAAAGACACTTTCTAGAGTTTTAAAATAATGACTAGACTCTCATCTGCTTTGTACTGTGCTGCCATTTTAGCTCTTTCTTCATACCATACTGTACCACAAAATGCTAAATTGATGTTGAAATCACTGACAGACAATAATAATAATAGCAAAAAAAACAACAACAACTAATGTGGCTTCTCGGGTGTCACATCACAGTGAAACACTTGAACCTGAAGGAGAAGCAATGCTGGACATGGATAAAATGGCATGTGGTGTCATTGGGGAGGAAAAATAGCTCTTCCCCAAGGGCTAAAAATGATAGCCCATTCTTCCCACTTCATTGACTCAAAAGACTATAATGAAACTATAATGACCCATCAAGTCAGGGAATACTGCTGCTTGGGGAGTACTTGCTGCGTGAGCGGTTGGCATGGTGTACTATCAGGAACGGCTGAGGAATGGCTTTCCAATGTGCACACCACCGAGGCAGTTGCAGATCCCAGAAGGATCTGCTTCTCTCCACCTGATCTGAGGGCTGCATTCCTGAGACTCAAAGAGAAGAAGAAGTAGAAGGCATTTTCAAAAAAGTCACCACGCTATCTTTCGTAAGAAACAGGTAAAGAAAGAGATTGGAGTAAAGAAACAAGGATGGAAGAAAAGAGAGGGAAGTACCAAAATTCTATTTAGAACTTCAACAAGTCAAAAGTATCCATCTGCCCTGCCTCATGTCAGCTGGCTCAATGCACAAAAGGACACTGAGTCTCTGGGGAGAGTGAGATCTGAGAGAAAGGCAATGGATGCAGCATGCACTGGCACGTGGACAGACACTCTGCTTGGTCTCCACGCATGTAAGTCCATTTTTGTCAGGTAAAATTTAGAGTTTTTGAGAAATAGTGGTAGAAATCTACATCAGGTAGATCTGGTTTCACACTTTGTTCTAACAATCACTTCCTGTATGATTAGGGGCAGAAAATTACATTTAATTTTTCCCTATAAAAAAAGAAAAGAAAAGGGAGGAGGAGAAAGTAGAAAGAAAAGTGCAGGATAACAACTGAATTGGTCTTTAGAGTTGAGATCCTCAAACACTGAAAGTTTTTTTTATTAATTTTATTGAGAAACAAATAGTAATGAGACAGTTTCAAAACAGGATAGTAGGACAGTTACAGTAATTAATACATTGCATAGTGTTGTCTTCGTAGTATTCATAGCACAATATGCAGACATGATATCCTGTCCAAACACTATTAGTACAAATCTTACTTCTCATTGATTTAAGAGAAAGTAGCTGTATATCTATCCTAACTCTTTTGTATATACAGATACAAAATGGTCCTTTGTTTATATCCCCCTTTTTCATTTAGTTTTGTCAGAGAATATTCCATTGTCATTTAAATATTGTAGGTGCATGAATTCAGCAAAATAATCCAATATAGTCCAGTAGTCATAGTGGGTTATCCGTAGGACTGTGCAGACCTCAAAAGTCATCTCTGAAATTGCTGGGCTCCAGACCTTGTTCCCTGATGTAGCTGTGCTTTCTACCACCCTTTTTATTTTTTTTCATAATTTTATTGAGAGACAAATAGCAATGAGACAGTTTCAAATCAAATTAGTATGACAGTTTCAATAATTAACACATTGCATAAACTCTTCCTAGTGGTTATTTGCTATACAAGATGCAGACATGATATCCTATTTACAAACACTATTAGAATAAATCCCTCTATTCATTGAATTAAGAAAATGTAGCTGTATATCTATCCTAACCCTTTTGAGTACACAGATACAAAGTGGTCATTCATTTGTATCCCTCTTTTGGTTTAGTTCCATCACTTAAATATTACAGGTGTGTTAACTCAGCAAAATATTCCAAAATAGTCCAATAGTCCATTATAGTATTGGGTCTTCCGCATGACTGGCAATGTCAGAAGTTGTTGACCTGAGTTCCCTATAGCTCAACATAACAACATGGCCTTACTTCTTGTACTTTGTTCTTATACTTTTCTGCTGGATGGTTAAGACCAAGATAAAGCAAGACCTATGCAACAAGAGTTGTAGCTTTTGTATCTGATAAAGTCAATCAAATCCCCTCAGGATTTATCTTGAGACCCTGTACCTCAGTTTGTAGATCCTTTGTCAGTGTCAGCCATGTGCATGTGTCACGGCCATTGTTTGACCAATTTGCTGTGCATGAAAGCCTGAGAAAATGTTTTCTCTCCATGTGACTCTCCTAAGGCACACTCTACATCATTGATCACTTTCCTCTTTGGCCCCATAATCTCCTTGATTAGAAAATTTGGAATACATCTGAGTTACATGATGTTTCAGTACAGGTTCTCATATGGCCTGAGTCTTAATTGACCTTGGAAGGCTAGGGCCAAAATGTTGGTTGTTCTTGTGGCCCTCCTTTTTCTCTAATTTTTGGTCTGGAAAATTAGGTTGTTAACCCTCCAGAAGAGAAGTTTATTGTTATTACCATACAACCTAGGCTACTGAGCTTAAACTCAGTGTCTGAATACCAAACATCTTAGGCATAATATGGAACATGTATTTTTCATCAAGTATTGATATGTTAAACTTTAAGTCCCTATAGAATATGACAAAAAATTTTAAAAATTGAAATATATTAAAAATAGGAATAAACAATTATATCTATTTACACCTAAGTCCAGAAATCTAACCATATACAACATTGTAGCAGGACAGTTCCACAACACTCCTTTTCCTGTCTCCTGCCTTCATTCACCACCTCCTTACTTTTTAAACAAACATTGACCCAAGAGACAGCAAAACACTGTAAGTTTGCTTCCAACTATATATGTCAATTTCACAGGCAAACTGTTTGGAAATCTCCTATGCTCACTACCTCCACATTCCTTCCTCAGTTTTACCTTTTCATCTCAGCACCAGCATTTGACTGAAAAAGCCCAACCAATAACTTCCACATTCCCTAACCTAACGTCCCTCAAGCTCTTTGTCTTTATCATCACTGTCTCTGTCTCTGTATCTGTGTCTCTCTCATTGTCTCTTTCAGTCTTTGTGTCTCTGTCTGTCTCTTTCCATCTCTCAATCTATCTGTCTTTGTCTCTGTCTGTGTCTGTCTGTGTCTGTCTCTGTCTCTCTGTCTCTGTCTGTCTGTGTCTGTCTCTCTGTCTCTCTCTGTCTCTGTCTGTCTCTCTCTCTCTCTGTCCCTCTGTCTCTCTCTGTCTGTCTCTGTCTCTGTCTCTGTCTCTCTCTCTCTCTCTTTCTCTCTCTCTCACTTTCCTCTTGTTATCTCCTTTATTTAAAGGTGACCACCAGCACATTGCAACCTAGTCAAACTTCCTGTGTTTTGAAATGATCCAACCCCTTTATTTCCTGTGCAGAAAACTCATGTTTTTCTGTTTGACTCACTAGTGATTCCTCCTCAGTTTTCTTCTCTGGACTTTTCTTCTTCCTAACCTCTAAATGTTGGGGACTTCCACAGATCATCTTCAGATCTCTACTCATGCTTGAAATTCACTCCTGGCTGATCATAGTGAATCATACCTCCTGAAATATATACACAAATGGAGGCCTGCCCCTTATCTCAGTTCTTTAAGTGGCTGCTTCAACAAAGCAGTAAGGCTCAGGTTGCTGCGGTTTGCTCCCCACAACTTAAGCCAGCCAAACCTTCCCTGATGGCATTCGGAGCAAAAAAATAAATAAATAAATACTTCTGAAACATATACACAAATGGAGGTCAACTTTTCTCTCCAGTTTACTGCTCTCTACTATTCCCATATGCCTGTGTGATGCCCTTTCACCCTGGCATTTAAGACAAAAAATTATGATTTATCCTTAGTTCTTCCATTTACTTACATCCCTTATGCAGTGTAATTATAAAGATTTCTACTTATGATTTTAAAACAGCCAATAAAAGAGCCTCCTCAGCCCTCTTGCTGCTGCTACCCTGAGCCATGATGCAACCATTTCTCACCTGCACCCATGTTATTATCTCTACTATCATTCCTCGCTGTCCTTCCTGCCCCACCCATAGCCCAGCTTCAGAAAATTAAATGATTAATATGCTTATGTCATTGTCCTCCCGAAAACACTTATAGTCAAAATAAAGCTTAAAATTCATGAAAGTTTCACAAGGCCTTTCATTTTTCCACACAGCCTTGCTTCTGCCTGCGCCTCCCTATTCACCTCCTGTCACAGATGAATCCATGAGCAGCCACCTTCTGAACGATGGTCATGGCCATCTTGTTTGAATTAAACTGTGTCAAGCATGTTCCTTCCCTGAACTTTCTACTTGTTCTTCTTTCTTTTGCTTGACTCACTCTTTTACCTCAGATGTTTCCACAGAAAGGTCATAAACCCAATGAATCCTGCACTGGGCACCATATTTACTTCAGCCTCCTGCCATCCTCTACCCTCTCTTTCCCATTGTCATTCTTTGGACCACTGCTCCACTTCATTTGGTTTCATTATAACTATTAATATCTGAAGTTATATCATCCACTGACCTGATAAAATCATTTATGGTTGTGTTTTATTTTTTATCTTTTTGTTTTTTCCATAATTTTATTGATAAACAAATAGCAATGAGACAGTTTCAAATCAGATTGGTAGGACAGTTTCAATAATTAACAGATTGCATACATTCCTCCCAGTGGTTAACCGCTATACAAGATGCGGACATGAGAGCCTATCTACAAACACCATTAGAGTAAATCACTCTATTCATTAAGAGAATGTAACTATATATCGTAACCTCTTTGAATACACAGATACAAAATGGACATTCATCTGTATACCTTTTTTTGTTAAGTTCCATTATTTGTGTGCTAACTCAGCAAAATAATCTAATAGAGTTCAGTAGTCCATACTAGTATTGGGTCTTCTGCTTCACTGGCAATATCAGAAATTGTTGACCTGAGTCCCCTACAGCTCAACATAACAGCATGGCTTTATTTCTTGTATTTCATTTTTATACTTTTCCGCTGGGTGGTTAAGACCAAAGTAAAGCAGGACCTATGCAACAAGAGTTGTAGCTTTTGGGTCTGATAGGGTCAGTGAAATCCCCTCAGGATTTATCCTGAGATCCTGTACCTCAGATTGTAGAACCTTTGTCAGTGTCAGCCATGTGGATGAGTCATGGCCATTGCTTGGCTAATGAGCTCTCTGTGAAAGCCTGAGAGAATGTTTTCTCTCCATGTGATTCTCCTTAGGCACACTCTACATCATCAATCACTTTCCTCTTTGGCCCCATAATCTTCTTGATCAGAAAATTTGGGACACTACCGAGTTACATGACATTACAGTACAAGTTTTCATATGTCCTGAGTCTTAATTGACCTTCGAAGGCTAGGGCCAAAATGTTGGCTTTCCTTGCAGCCCTCCTTTTCATCTAATTTTGGTCTGCAAACTTTGGTCGTTAACCATCCAGAAGACAAGCTTATTGCTATTACCATATACCATACAACCTAGGCTGTTAAGCTTAACCTCACTATCTGTCTGCATATCAAACATCTTAGGCATAATATGGAACAGGTATTTTTCATCAAGTATTGATATGTTGAACTTTAAGTCCCTACAGAATATGATAAAAAAACATTTAAAAATTAGAATATATTTTGAAAATAGGCATAAAGAATTATATACTTCTCATGTTTGCACATAAATCCAAAAATCTCACCATATACAACCTTGAAACAGGACAGTCCCACATTATTCCTTTTCCTGTCTCTTGCTTTCATTCACCACCCCCTATGTCTTGAACAACGATCTACCCAAGCGACATCATAGCAGCAGCTGGCATGTCATGACAAGCCGCCCATATTCAGAAGACCAGAATGACAGGTACCCCAAGCATGAAACTACTATTACAGATTACTATCTGCAGTGCAGTTGCTTAGTTCACAGGTATGTTTTATTTTTTATTTTAATCATTGTCCTCAACTCCCACAATATTGAAAGCTCAAAAAAGGCAGATACTATTTTTTGTTTCTTTTTGTTTGCTACCCTCATCAAATGGTTCAGGTCATAATACTGAAGACCAGGTACATAGGCAAAGGGTTACTACTATATTAGGACTTGAATCTATATTCATTCCCACAAAGGAACAACTCCATGGACTGAGTGCACAGGGCACAAGCAGAGCGCTGTGCATGGTGTACCACTTTCCCTAACCATGCTGAGTAATTGGAACAGCTCCAGGCTGTCAGTCAAGAATTTTCTCTGCTGCAGCTAACAAGGCTCAGACCTTTATCCACCAACAAGACCTTTCAGAATCAGGTCTCTCTTGGCCTCCCAAGTAACACAGACACAGTGCAGTAAAAACAGCCTGCAGACACAGCATTTACAACTCTCTGTACAACTTAAGTCTATCACAGGCAATGCGGAGCAAACATAGATAAATAAATATGAATTCTCAGATTTATCTTCTGAGACATTAACAACCTAGTAAGATTTCTCCAGCAAAAACAGGAAGGCTAAAAGTATCCTCATATTCTTCTGCTCCATCCACATATAAAGGAAATTCCTCTTTGTTTCCAAATGGTGCCTTCTGCAGCTGCACCTAAGTGGCCCTAACTCCCTCTCACTGGAGATAAGAGCCACATAGGGAACCATTGCATCGCGCTGTTCAAAGCCTATGCATGCAGTAATTAGCTGTACCTGTTTCCGAGACTTTATACTCCTGTAGTCTCTTTATAAATACAAAAGTTCTGCTATATCATAACATAGAGCTCAATGAAAAAAATCTGAAAAGACAAAGTATATTCGTGTGTGCAAACACATACATGTATTCACATCTAGCTTTATCAGGAAAAGATTTTTAAAAAATTCTCGGGCTGGACAAATAGCTGAGCAGATTAAAGTGCTTGCAAGCAGGCTCAGGGCCCTGGGCTTCGATCCCCAGGCCTGATGGGCCACCACCCCTGCCCAGGCAGGCTCACTGAGATGACAATTGAGACTTGGTGTGCTGGGGTATGCCTGTAATTCCAGTCCTTGGGAGGCTGTAATAGGGTGGATCACTATTAGTTCATTCTAATCCTGAACACCCTGCAGCTCCAGAACCAGGCATGGTCATGTACCCCTGTAATCCCAGCACTGGGGAAGCTGAGATAAGTGAATCTCTGTGTAGCAAGGCCTTGTACCAAATAAATAAATAAAATATTTTTAAAAATTTTTTAAATTTCTCCTTAATTAATGTGTTGGTAGATACCTTGTGTCAATTTGAGAACTGTAGAAGCTTAACTCAGTGAAGGCCAGAGTTCTCACTTTGTAAACATCCTGGGTTTGTAGAAGAGGAGAGCATGGATGTGGGCAGGTAGCTGGCACTCAACAGGAGGGAGAAAAAGAGTCCTGTATCTTACCCCCTTTTGTTCTTGCTGTTTCACGTTGAACTGCCGATCTGGTGTTGGGCCTCGCTACCTTGGAACCAGCTGATTATGGACTGAACCCTTCACACACTGTGAACTAAATAGACCTTTCCTTTCTTAATTTTGGATGTCAAGTATTTTTTCTCAGCAATGAGAGAAAAGCAGCTAAGACTGTCAGTTATCAATTAATATTTGTTTCTAATGATCCTTAACTCTACGCACTATTTCTAACAACTGGATTACCATCTTCTATGTGTTTGAATTCCTAAATCTTTTCCACCTTCAACATACAAATGATGCCATATTCTATCAATTTATGTTGTATGCCAGTTTGGCGCAAATGACTGTATGGATTCACTCTTTGGCATTCACCCTTAATATCCCATTTGGCACAACAGTTGTACTTCTGTGTACTGCTGGGCTTCAGAGTGCAGCTTGCCTTGACTCAGCAAGTGCTCCAAGCCAGGAGAGCGCTGCCTCAGGACACAGGTCAGCAAAAGACTGAACCTTGAGTAAGAAAGCACTAGGAAGAGCACAGCAGATGTAAATGAAAATTACATTGGGGGAAAAATAGCAAATGTGGACTATCAATGTAGTAGGTCTTGATAACTATTCCAGAGTCTTTTAGGAATGTGTATGGTGGAAAAGGTTAGTAGAACCACAATGAACAGAAGAAATAAAGAGCAATAACTCAGTGAAGAATGACTGAAGATGAGAGAGAAAAACTTTAATCATTAACTGCTCCTTTCAACAGACCAGCAGAAATCAGCAGTATAATTATTTAAGGTATTCCTTGTGTATATGTATATATACTTAAATATTTCTGTTTCCCTTCCTCCTTTCTTAATTTTTGTCCTTTTCTTCATCCCAGTTGGTCCTTCCCTATGAACGGATTCTTTCTCTTTTCATAGCATCTCTTGTTCCTTTTTAGATTTTAATTACTCTTTCAAGTTTTTACAATAGCCAGATAATATGATGTTTACACATGCAGGTCTGATTTATTTCACTTCTGAGTATGGAGACAGAAGTTGGAGATTGGGCTAGGGGAAGAGTTTACAGTGATGTAAAGAGTCGCTGATTGGGAGAATTTGGTGTGCAGAGAAATCAAAGAAGGAAGTTTCCAGTGAACCTGGGGGAAGGGGACAGAAGATAGCCTCAGTGGATTCCTCATTGTTGGTTCTGGGATTCCAGTCTGAGACCTATCATTAAGCTACTATGACATGACACAACACTAACTACTATGACATCATTACTGGTGTCCAATAGTAAGGAAAGTGAAAAATTCTTAATTGGGATCTCTAGCCAGGCATTTATTTGTTTATTTATTTATTTTTATGTATTTAGTACAGAGTCTATAGGGTATCACTACACAGATTGGACTCATAATGATCCTCCTGTTTTCAACCTCCCAAGTGCTGGGATTACAGATGTGCACCACCAGGCCCTGTCTCAGTATCTCAGCGGGCCCCAGGGGCAGGTGCAGCAAGGTACAGCTGGGATTGAACCCCTGTTTCTAGGGCCTTGTCTATGCAGGTGCTTTAGTCTGCTGAGCTATCAGGCCAACCCTAGCCAGGCTTTTATGATGCATAATGTTGATTAAGATTTCTGTTTGACATCACAGACTCATATGGCATGGGGATTCTCATTCTCCATGTTAAGCCAAATAAAATCTTGGGTAAAACCTAGCTAAAACTTATTATTTTGCCACATGAAAGTTGGAGTAAATCTAATAGGAGGTGAAGGGCCAGCACAGTGGTGAAGAGGACATAAAAATTAAGAACTATGCAGGAAAAGCAACAAATATAAGATCCTATGCCTGAATAATGGATCTTTAATATTAGAGAAGGTGGAGAAATACACACCAGTGGATGTTTGCACCTAGATCTGCCTATAAAGACCAGAAGCTTAAATGTCCAGCTTCTATGTGAAACAGGAAACAAAAGCTCTGCCCACTCTCCAAAAATATAGTGAACAAACTGATGCTACTGCCTGGCAGTACCATAACCCAAGTCTGTCCTATAAGAGAGCAAGTAAGATTTAAATTCATGTTCTTATATATTAAAGAATCTATAAATCATGAAGTTAATATTTAGAAAGTGCTTCTGGATCAATGAAACACATAGTTCCCTAATCTGCAAAAGCAGAGATAAGCATAGATCTGTCTAAACAGTTTTTGCACAAAGGAAGGCCCACACAGTTCTACAAGTGATCCCCACCTCTGAAGATGGGTGTCCATCCAAACTATACACCACCAGGAGAGACAGCAGAGGCTGCCTGCAGAAAGTCATAGCAGTGCCTGAACTCAGAGAAAATGCGTTCATTTATTCAACAAATATTATTGAATATCTACTACATACCAAGTGCTACTTCATGCATGGAGATAAATCACAGGGCAAAAAAAAGTCTTTCCTTTATGCTGAAATCTGATCCTTAAAAATCAGTATACAAGTGAAAAGTCAGAGCTGAAGAATCGTTTATAAATTATGTGCTTAGTCCATGCAATCGATTTTAATTTATCAATTTTCCAAGAGTTATCTCTTGCAAGAACCTTAGCTCTGTACCCCAATTAAAGTTGCAGGACTTTCTCCCTCTTTGAGCTCCCAAATCCTTCCTGCCTTCATGATACAAGGAGTAACTTTCTCTTAGAATTTGTATCTCAGACAAGATTTGAACTACTGAGTGAAATATTAATGCTAATTCTTTAGTGTCTTTTATCATTTCTTAAGATGAAAAAGTTGCTGTGATACAAAACGCACTATTCAGTTAAAAGTCGGTTTTGATGACACATCCCAAGCATTGGGTTTGGATTTGAATATTCCTTATGCTTCCATCAGTAAATATGTCTTTCATTTGGAAGAGAAATGCAAACAACTCAAGGTGTGGTGATGCATGACTGCATTCCCAACTCTTGAGCATCTGAGGTCAAAATATCACAGTGAGTTGGAGGCCAGCATTGGCTACAAAGTGAGTTAAGACCAGCCTGGACTGCACAGTGAAATCTTGTCTTAGAAAACAACACCACTAACAGTGAAACAAAAACATAAACAACAAAAAGCAAACAAGGCCTTGTACTTGTATAAAGTACAAGCCCTAATAATTCAATCTGAGGTTGAATATCAATTTTCTACTTACTAATTGAAGGAACTGAGGAAATGTGCTTATACAAGTTTATTGATTCCACAAACTTAAGATGAAGATAAAACAAAATATAATTCAGGGTGCACTTATGAACTATATTACATGGTGCAATGATTCAATCTACATAAAGCACTTAGCAGTACTCAGAATAATTATAAGCAATGATTAATAATAATTAAGTAGCATTATTATTGAACAATTTTGAAGTTAAAATTTTTCCACAGTAAATATTGATGCTTCCTGATTATGCCTTCAAAGGATGAGACCTTTTAAAAATTGCAAAGATGACATCATCCTTCAAAACCTTAAACCTTTAACTCTAGTGAAATTGAGTCCTTCCTTCACAGACAGCCTGCAAAAGACCAGAATGCATTTGTAAACTGATTAATGGGTTTACAAGGATTATTCCACAACCAGAGCAAGTAGAAAGCATTCAATAAATTTTGACCAACAAGTTAAACTGCAGGGGGGGAAAGAACATTGTTCAGACGTGTGATTTCGAACGATTTAGGGATAAAACTCCTTTGAAATGTACATCCATTCTGTCCTGTGATGCTTCCCAAAGGTTGATTAACTCACTAAGCTGGATTTTATGAGAAATCCCCTGTGATATCTGTGGGTGAAGTCACGCAGAAAATGACAGAGTGTGGCATTAAGTGCAGTTAATCTTACCTCAGGGCTGCTTGGTGCCTGCAGAATCTGATAGGATAAGATTTGTTACTAGGTGCCGTGGAGTCCTTGGAAGCAAGCACACAGGCCTTTTCTGCAATCGTGCCAGCAACGATGAAATGACAGTGATGCGGACGCTGCTGCGGATGAAAAGGGCTGTTGTCAATTGAGGTTGTTTTCACGATGATACAAAAATACTCTTAACTTTATCTCCTGCCCACTTTGGAATAAAATTGACATTATTATACAAGGAGAGATACTAAGAGTTACTTTACAATAACGACAACATCAACATTTCACCTTGGCTCCTGAGGCCAAAATTCTTCGATGAAATCTGCAGCAAAGTAATCAAATCAGAGAAGTCTGCAAATGTGTCTGTTCTGTGTTACTTTGATCAAAAAAGAAAGGCAATGTTAAGCACAAGAAAAATATATTAGTCATATTTTTAAATATTACACCAAATCTTGTGATCATGATGAGACCTACTTAAAAAAATCCCTCTATGATCTTGGTATTTCACTGGTGTGGTATTTATGCACCATGAACATGTGGTTTCAACATCACTTCTCTTAATGTTCACTCCTATTTAATAAAGCAATGTGGCAATGGCATTAACAGTATTCCATAAATTATGTTGACTGCCAGGAAAAATTGTGATATGAGGAAGAAAAGTATCAGTTTGCAAACTGTGATGGGCATTCATCTTGAAATTTGACAATGGCATTTGAGTATCTTCAGTACACACCCAGATTATAATTTGCAATTGTTGAGCCAGCCGTCATCTTCTATTGCTGAGCTTATCTAGACACATATCTTAAGCATTCTTGAGTGTTGTGGAAAGATTCCACGGAGAACCAACAATGAGCCAAACTTTTTGCCTGGCTACTTCCAGGCAAAACACATTCTCTAGATGTCAGAGAAATGAAAGAATTGTAAGTGATTCTCTACTTCAACTATACTTTCTAATAAATGAAAGATCTGAAGCCCAGATAAAAGGCTGTGATCCACTGAAGGCACCGTGTCAGTTAGGATAGACAAGGTGTGCTGCAGAAACAATCAGGATTCTTTTTCTTAGTACAAATGTGAAGCTTATTTCTTTCTTATACTAAGCAACCCAAAGTTGAATCAATCAGATATGTAGGTCAACACTGCCTTCCCTTCCTATGAGCTTACATGACCATCACAGTAGGGCTTGGGTAAATTGCAAATAAGCTTCTTAGAGCAACAAGCATCAGCTCTGCCTGATTTTGTTGGGAAAGATGATACAAGTGTTCTACTTCAAAGAGATAAGGTGTTACACTTTACTCAGAAGTTAAAATAATGAAAATTGTTTGTTTTTCATGAAAACCAGACTCTACAGCAGCTCTGTCTTAGTTACTTTTCACTCATTGCTGGGATAAATACCTGAACCTCAAAATGAAGGAAGGAAAGCTTTATTTAGCTCACAGTTTGTTGAGGTTTCAGTTCATACTCTGCTGGCTCTAAGGCAAATGACAACAGTTCATGGGAGCAGAAAACAGTGAAGAACAGAGGAGGAGCAGCAGCTATGGCATCCAACAAGCCTTTCTCTTCTATGCTGACTGCCAAGACCAGTGCTCCGCCACAAAGATCAAGCTCCTGCTAAACGGCACAGCTGCAAAGTGGCACGACAAACACCAGGACTTCTGCAAGGAAGTGGACAAAGAAGCCTTCTTCAGCTCCTTTACATACACTTTTTGTGCTGAGTCACTCTGGGGCAGGCCCAACCACAACGTAGGGCAGGACCCCCACTGCCTGGAGTTACAAGCTTCTGGCATCTGAAGTTGACACAACATATCAACTACTAGAAGCTCAAATTTCAATTGCATAACATTAGAATAAGATTCAAAGGAAGACTTGATGTTGAGGTGAGGTTATTAAAACCTTGAAATGTGCCCATTAGACTCAGAAGGGTAGTAGCACAGAAACAGATGTCATGCCATATCCAAAGTCAGAGAGGAAGCTGGTATTCTGCTTTAGCATCTCCCAGCCAGAGAAAACACAGCAGGTCCTTGGTCTGCTGTGTGCTGGCAAGGTGGACCACTGTAATAAGAAAATAGTCCCTTATAACCTGGATCATGCAGGAAATCCCTAGTTCTAATCTACAACTTGAAACTGTACTATTGGATAGAAAATTACAGAGGTAAGTGGATGCTCAGGACAGATGGAATGCTGATGTAAGCTCAGAGATTCCTGAAAGTACAAAACATAAAACAGGTTGGTAAAGGCAGTTAGTAGGAGACAGCATAACTTGTGATCCAAAGTAAAACTTACTGATGGGCAAACAAGAAAAGAATGAAGACAGCAAATAGAGAGCTGGAATCAACATAAGGAATAGGTACAAGCTGACTCAGGAATGCTAAGAGAATAGGAATGAAGGACACACATCCAGTTTCCAGTTTTAAGGGGTCATTGGTATGCTGTGTGCTGGCAAGGTGGACCAGTGTAACAACAAAAACAACAACAACAATAATAATAACAGTAAAAGACATTGAAATGTCCTGAACAAGACATCCATTCAACAAGAATGGTCTACCCTTATTGATAAACTAGGGGGAACTGGGAAAACAGGAGCACTATGAGAAAGAAGAGGTGAGACCTATCCTATAGTTATAATTAAAGATCTTTGTTTTGTAACACTCATTTCCTGTCCTAGAGGATTGTGTGGCCAAAGTTGTTCAAACATTCCTTAGCTGATCTTGTCCAGTTATCAGTCAGGCATTTGTTAAAAGAAGATGATGTTAATGTGTGCTGTGGTAAAAACACTACAGCCTCACCAAACCCTAAACAAAACAACTACAAAATGAACATTCAAGATAACTAAACCTAAGACCACAAGGGCATTTTTTTTCTTCCCTTAATGGGATGCACCTGTAAAACATTGTTTGACCTTTAAATAAGGGTGGCACCAAAACATAAATGGAGACATAATTTCCTAATTGGCAAACAATTTCATTTTATTGGTAAAAATTAAGAATGTAGTTATTGGCTATTTACTGGCCTGATTACTTTCATTTTTATCAGCACTGCAGAAACTGACCAAGAAAGGAAATAACTGAAACTTACCCATCCTATGAATTAAAAAATGAGAATAACTGAATCTGTATGTCAGGAGTGATGGATCTTAACACTGACAATAATTTGAACACTTTCTTCAGGAAGACAGAGTTCTCTTAGGAAGATCATTTTTCTTTTGTTTAGGAAACCTCACAAGTAGCTCTCTTTGGAAATATAAAATTATAGCAAGCAGGTTATTGGGGTAGGTATTAGAAGATGATTTTTCCCCTGCAGAACAAATTAACAAGACTTCTGACAGTTTTCTGTAGAGAAGATTTTGAAGATCCCAAAGGCTCACAGTAAAGAGAAGTGTTTGAGGCACAGGAGATCCATGATGTGATTTGGAAAATGACAACCAATGAGAAGCAACTCCGAGGCCATGTGTGTCATGGCTTATCTTCTAGTTATTTCCAGCCTGATCAGTTCTGACACATGATCACGCTTCTGTATCCTAAGTATGCAGCAAAATTGGTTGAATACAGTGTCTTGTGTAGGTGATTTGGAGAAGTCAATTGTATGACAATTACACACTTTTTGAAAAAAAGTGGAGGAAAAGGAGGGAATTCTGAGGGTAAGATAAGAAACAGGCAGCAGCAAACCCAAGAATAGCAAAAGGCTAGCGTGAGAGCAGAAAAAATGATGTGAGGTCTCTCTCTCACCATGGATCTCTGCACATGATTCACAACCACTAAAGATAAGGGTGCTGAACACTAAAGCCAGACAGCAGCTACTCTTTACATTCAGTTGTCGTGCTGAATACTTGAACCTAAAACAAAATCTCAAAGTTGCATTTTCTATAAAATGGGAGAAGGATGTGCTTACAAATGAACCCTCTCCCATTACACCCAAGTGGAGCAGGCTAGCTGCCTGGCCACCTTACCTTACCTTCAAAGTCAGTGAGCATGGTATCCCAGGAACTTAGCATTCTGATTCTGTACTTAGAGAAACCCCCAGCTCAATCTTGTAGGGCAGTCACTATCTTTTTGAGCACTCTCTACTATTGTACACAATTGTACAGAAGTTTCTGCTTTGTCAGCTGCCTACCCAGTACTTCATTTATTCCTTTATAACTGAGCAAAGATTCTCTTGATCTTCTGTTCCTTTACCATGTAGTTCAGGAGATAAAGTTTAGACAGGCAACATCTTTGTATGGACCACAACTGATAAGAACTGATGGATATAGAGGATTATTTCACATACTGTAAAGAAAATAGGCTCATGGGGAAGTAGGAGGTAATGTGTGTGTGTGTGTGTGTGTGTGTGTGTGTGCATGTGTGCGTGTGTGTGTGTGCTTGTGTGTGTGTGTGCATGTGTGCGTGTGTGTGTGTGTGTGTGCTTGTGTGTGTGTGTCCAACTCTTTCATTCTTTCTTCTCACTCTTTCCAGTATCTCCTATTATGATGACCATGACCTGATCATAGCATTCCACACATACTGTTGGCTTTACATGGTTTAACCTGAAAAGAACATAGTGACTAATGAAATTCCAAGTCTTTAGTGAAGATCAGTAAGAGGCACACTGGTCCATTTTGAGCTGTGGCTCATTTGTGAACCAATCAGTTGTAGCTAGACAGTTGACCTTTGCAGCCCAGGACTACCAAAACTGTGTCTTAAGAAGGGCTGTGATGTTCTTCAAGAAGCAGTAGGTGAACTAGAAATAATGAGGACATCTAGGATTATTAGTAGACAACTAGTCATGCTCAGTATCCTATAAGATACACTTTTACAGAATCTTTACAAAATTTAAGCAGCATCTTTATTTGTAGTCCATTTTACCAATGAGCAAAGAGACATCTGCCAGAGGGGTCCAGGCATAAAACAGCCAGCGGGGCTTGGGGAGCCATTCAGAAATGGTAAAGACCCAGGTACTAGGCACAGTGAGGGTCAACTGTTACCACTAGAGGAAGGGATGGGTAGGGAGAGCAGTCCACCAGAACCTAGAAGAACCTATAGGCAATGGCTTCCTGGGCTGAGACAGAAACAAATAGACACAGCTGAAGCTCTGGCTGGATAGCAATAGAGTTATTGGAATGAATCTCATGGTTTTACTTTGCTCTAGTATTATGATCTTTCCCTGCTCCCTCCAGCAAGTAGACCCCACAAATGGACAATAGATTCAGTGTTCACAAAAGAAATCTTCCTGAACACCAAGCAGGGGAGGCATGAATCCCGTGGTCAAAGGAGCAATAACTAAACAGTGACTTGAGGTGCTTAAGTCACAAGGTCTTCCACTCATTCAGAGGTTGAGACAATTTCTCAGAATCAAGACTCCCAAAGCTGTACTCTTTTCAATTGTGATACAACCCTGGGAGGAGCTGTTTAACACCATTTGCTTACCTTGCTGACATAGAATCTAAGAAGAAAGAAAGCAACACAAGCCAGCCCAAGTACCACAAGTCAGGTTTAAGTCCAGGCCATGCCAGGTTCATCCGTAACTCTTAACTATACAAGATATCTCATTGATCCCACCTCATTAACCCATTTGTAACTCCTTTCCCTAGCCCTCTGATATCATTAATGTTTGTCTACCTAAAATTTAGTCCACACACTAGTTGCAGTACTAAGGAATGTAGAAATCTGCAGTCTCTGGTTCTGTACCAAAATCAAAGGTCAATATCCTCCCACAGTAGAATAAGAGTCAGCTGTGAAAAGAATGAAAATTTGTTCTGTATAACAACATAATTTTAACCAGAGGCCAACATGTCAAGGAAACTGAGTCAGATACAGAAGATGAGCACCACTTGATATCATTCATATGCATCTAAAACAGTGATATCCTAGCAGTAGAGAAGAGAAAGGTTTTCCAGAGGCTCAGGAGTGAAGGAGCTTGGAAAACTTGGAAGATATAAGTGAATGGGCACTAAGGTACATTTTAAAGAAGTTTGTATGTGCTAATGAACAGTAGGGCTGACAACAGATAGAAATAAGATATTGAAGTCTTTGGAAAGCTTAAAGAAAGGAGTTTGAGAAGATGGCAGAGTAGTTAGTATCAGAGAGACAACTTTTACAAGATTTAGTGTTCAGACACTGGAATACAGAAACATGAGGAAAGGAGAGAGGGAGGTTCCCCAGACACAGGAATGATCTGAAGCAAGAATTGAAAGCTGTGAGGGGAGAAGCAAACAAGTAGGTTGTGGGCAGTGCCTTCTCCTTGAGCCTGAATGCACTGCCCACATGGGATGAGCTGTTCTAACCTGTGGACATGCAGTAATTGCTAGCAACACCAGAGGCCTCCACAAAGAGATACAGCAGTGGGGCAGTGGACACCACAGATTGCACCAGATGGTGAGTGGAACAGGTTTAGCCATCCAGTCAGAGAAGGTGATTGGCTGGGAACCATCCAGGAGAGGGGCCAATTGAGCTGTAGAATCAGAACAAACGCCAACTCATGTAGTAGCTCCCAGCTGTGTTCAAGCCCACAGAAAGTGTGCCCAATGCTGCAGGCTGAACAGGTGTGGATCTAGGTTCATGACCAGTAAACAACTTAAATTTCAGGGGAAATAAAAGTGCAATTTCCTTTAGATTATCCAACACACCTCTGGAATGCTATTGCTAGTTTTCTGGTATAAATTAACGTTTATCTGGACACTGTCTCCACACACTATCTATAAGTGAAAACAGACACAAACTTTGAAGAAGGTAATTGATTCTCTCCTCTTTTTTTTATGGGGGAGGGACTTGGTTTTGTCTTCTTCGTTGGCAGATCTATTTCTACCTGAGCATGAACGTGGTTTCCAGGGGTGTGTGTGTGTGTGTGTGTGTGTGTGAGAGAGAGAGAGAGAGAGAGAGAGAGAGAGAGAGAGAGAGATTTCTGTTCTTCTGTTCCATACTTCTTGTTATGTCTTATTTCTCTCTTTCCCTCCTGTGCTCTGAAAGAGTTTCCCAAAGTTTATATGATCCTTCTTGGTCCTCCAACCTTGCCTCTACTCATTTCTTCTTCCCTTTTTAGTTCATTTAGGACATGGTCTACAGGGTTTACAGGTCTCGGTCTCATTATGTAGATTGAACTCACATTGATTCTCCTGTTTTCTGCCTCCCAAGTATTGGAATCGCAGGCCTATGCCACCATGTCCAGTCTCAATCACTGTCTCAGCACACCCTGAGGGCAGGGCCAGCACCACAAGTCAGGAATCGAACCCCAACTGCTGCAGGCACTTTAGTCTGTTGAGCCATTAGGCCAGCCCTCACTTCCACTTCTTCTGGTTTCCTATTTTCTCCTATCCTTATTTATTTATTTATTCAATGTATTTAGTACATGGTCTACAGTGTCTCACTACACAGATCAGACTCAAAGTGATCTTCCTGTTTTCAGCTTTCCAAGCACTGTGGTTACAGGAACTCACCACCACACCCAGTCTCAATCACCGTCTCAGCATGCCCCAGTGGTAGTGCCTGCACTATGGTGCCAGGGATCTAACCCTATTCCCGGTATCTGCCTAAGCAGGTGCTTTAATCTGCTGTGCTATCTAGCCAGCCCTCCCTATCTCTTTTTAAATTTTCTCCCTTTTGTTTAAAACTGGCCTATGGAGGGCTTATTTCCTCCATACAGTTTTCTGGTTTGTCTTAGATTTTTATATACCTACAAATACAGTTCACAGTTTTATGCAGCAAATTATTGGTAACCTTAGTTCATTATTTTCTAGGCTGTGTTGGATGCTATTGTTTTTGCTAATTCTGTTACATTAGCCAAAGTAACATATTAGTCCCAACTATTTGTTCTTGGCTATGGGTCATACAAAGTACTGCATACCAAGGGTGAGGCCAAGCAGGCAATAACTTATCATCACCAATAAATTGAAGAGGTGGGATCTGGCAATAGTTCCAAAACTCAAAAGCCAGCTACATGTGGAAGATACCTCTGAGCTGTAGCCATTT
Source organism: Octodon degus (assembly GCF_000260255.1). Classification (NCBI taxonomy): domain Eukaryota; kingdom Metazoa; phylum Chordata; class Mammalia; order Rodentia; family Octodontidae; genus Octodon; species Octodon degus. The sequence goes on along the minus strand of NW_004524730.1, from coordinate 4,888,884 downwards.
CCTAAGGGTTCTCAATACTAACAAAAAAGCTATTATCCCTAGGCAATTTATAAAAATTAATCTAGGAATTAAAATTTTAAAAAGAGAAAATGAGAAGACATTTAAACAGGATGAAAACCAAGACATCCAGTTTGCCAAAAGTGAACCCAGGAAGCAATGAAGTGGGACACTCAAAGCCACCTACGTGACCTCTCTGAAATGGTAATAACAAAGCAATTAAATAAGGCTCTAGGAAAAAGTATCAGAAATAATTTCTCAGGAGTTGGTGAGATAGCTCAGTGGTCTAAAGCATCTGCTTAGGAAAGCTTTGGCAAGTGTGAAGGGACCACAGTTCAGTCCCCAGCACCATATGCCATGCCAGTCCCATCCCCAGGATATGCTGAGCCAGCCACAAAAAAAGAGAGAAAGGGAAGGAAGAAAGGAAGGAAGGAAGGAAGGAAGGATGAAAGGAAGGAAGGAAGGAAGGGAGGAAGGAAGGAAGGAACGAACTAATGAACGAACGAACGAACGAACTAAAGAACAAAAGAAAGAATTTATCAGACAACTGCCAAGATGGGGACCATAATGAAAAACATGCTTTGTACCTCTAGGGCAAATATAGATTTAAAAAAAATCAAGTATCTTAAGAAAATGGTGGAAACCATGAATTCCCAACCTAGAAAAGAAATGGAATCCATAAAACAGATTCAAGCAGATACATAGGAGATTAACAATTCTATCAGACATCTACAGTGGAATAAACTAATGTGAAGAAAGAATCTCAGACAGATAAGACAAATGCAGTTAGTGGTCACAAAGGAAATATTTCTTTAAATATGCCAAGAGACAACCAGAAATTACTCAGCCAGCTGCTAGATGATACAAAGAGGAATAACGTAATACTGATTAGAGTAAGTGCAAAAGCAGGAGATAATACAAATGATATAAAAATATTTTTCACAGATATCATAGCAGAAAACCTCCCTAGGAGGAAAAATGAATTTGATACACAGGTGAATAAGGCATACAGAACTCTAATTACCCATGATCAAAAGTAAAAACTAAAAAAAAAAAAATGATTGGAAAATCTATAGCAAGACATATAGTAGTTAAGATAGTTAAGATACAAAAAGTTCAATACAAGAACAGAATAGTAAAACATGCTAGAGAATAGAAAAAAATTGTCTATAAATTAAAGCCCATCAGAATCACTGCTGACTTCTCAACACAAAGCCTCAATTCAAAGAAATCTTGAAATGAAATATTTTAGTCAAGCCCTAAAAGAAAACAATGGACAGCCTAGATTGGTGTACTCCCCATAAAACTATGTTTCAAAAGTGATGGAGAAATAAGAGAATTCTATGACAAAGAACACTAAGGAAATCCATGAACACCAAACCAGCACTCCAAAATGTACCAAAGTACATTATAAAAAGAATTCAGAAGGGCTAAAACTCCCAGCACCTCAGCAGAATGAATGCACTGGGCAAAGCAAGCTACTCCACAAAAAGGAAAAAAGGAAGCCAAAAATAGAACAATGGAACGAGGAGGACAAGTCAATACACAACAGTCATAACCATCAATGTTAATGGTCTCAGTTCACCAATCAAAAGAAATAGGCTAGAATAAAGGATCAAGAAGAAAGATCCAACAATATGCTACATACACAAAACACATTTAATTAAAAACTTAATAGACTGAAAATAAAAGAATGGAAAATAATATTCCATGTGACAGGAATGCAGAAAAAAGTAGGGATGGCTATTGTATTTTCAGGCATAATGGACGTCAAGCAAAGGCTAATTAAGAGAGACAAGAAAGGTCACTACATGCTTGTAAAGGGAACAATCCATGAAAAAGAGATGACAATCATAATTACATGTGCAACAAATATCAGTACAACTAGCTTTGTAAAACAAATATTAACAGACATTAAAAATCAAATAAGCACTAATACAATTGTCCAAGAGAATTTTAATACCCCACTGTCACAAATAGGCAGACTATCTAGATAGCAAGTCAATAATGAGATAACAGAACTAAACCAAACTTTTGAACAAATGGACCTAGTAGATGTCTACAAAGTGGGGCACCTCACAGCATCAGATTGCACATTCTCCTCAGCTTCACATGAGATTTTCTCTAAAATACATCACATACTAGTTCATAGAACATACCTCAGTAAATGCAAGACAATTGAATTTACCCTATGCATATCGTCATACCATAGTGCAATGAAATTGGAAATGGCAAAAGAACCACAAGAACGCCATAAACACTTGGAAATTAAATAACACCCTTGTGAACAATCAAGGAGTCTCAGGTAAAAATGAAGTAAAATTAGTCTCTAAAATTCAACAGTAATGCCAAGACAACATAGAAAACAATATGAAGAACCAATGAAGGAAGAGTTAGCTCTTAATAGACCCTTAACCAATCTTATCAAAAATGTAAGTAAAAGACTCAAATCTATGCAATTAGGATTGAAAATGTTGAAATCAGAAGGGAGGTCCATGGAGATGGCTCAGTAGTATAAGCACTTCCCTGGCAAGCACAAGGGCCTGAGTTCAATCCCCAGTTCCAGAAAAAAAAAATCAGAAGGAAAAGAAACTGTTCAAAGGAAAGAAACAACTAAGATAAGGGAAAGGAGAAATGAAAGAAAGAATGGGGGGAGAAAAACACATATGTATATGCTTAGGATAGCTTTGATAATTATAATTATATTAATTATAATTATACTGCTGATTTCTGCTGGCATGTTGAAAGGAGCAATTGATGCTTAATTTTTTTCTCTCTCCTTTTAAAATATTTTATAATTTTGACCAATATTACATGTTTATGTCTGATAATATGCATAACTAATTTGAAGACAACAATATTCAATATAACAGTCATTGTTGAATTCATATCAACTTGTTTCGTGAAATTATCATCCTAATGCTTTTGTTATGTTTTATTATTTATTTATTTATTTATTTATTATTTATTTATCGTTCAGGGTCTCTCTGTGTAGCTCAGACTCCTAGTGATCTTCCTTTTTTCAGTTTCCCCAGTGCTGAGATTACAGTTGTGTAATCCCACCACACCCAGACTCCATCACTGGCTCAATGTGCCTGGGGGCGGGGCCGGTGAGGCATGTGGTGCCGGAGATCAAACCCTGGCCCCTGTGCGTACCTGAGCAAGTGCTTAGTCCACTGAGCTATCTTTCTAGGCCTCCTAATGCTTTTTTAAAACTATCTTTTGAATTATTTGAAATGGAAAAATTCCAAAAACAGTCCTGCAGAAATACAAAATATCATCTATATCTATTTCAAGAATTTGTAGTCTCATAGGATGAAAAGTGCAGAAGTGCACAGATTACTAAATACATATGAATTGCCAATGCAAAATCAAAATGACATAAAAATTATGAAAAAGCCAAATACAATCAATGAAATTGAAGATGTAATTAAAGCCTCCAAAAAAAAAACAAAAACCCTGGGTCCTCACAGATTCACTGCTGCATTCTACAAGAAATTTACAGAAGACCTAATACCACTACTTCTCAAACTCTTTAATGAAAGCGAAAAGAAAGCAATACTCAAAAATTCATTCTGGGAAACAAGCATTATCCGGATATGAAAAAGCAGAGCAGGACCCAAATTAGAGTACTACAGGCCAATCCCCCTAATGAATATAGCTGTAAAAATCTTTAATAAGATACTGGCAAAGACAATACAGAAAATCATAAAGGAGATCATACACCATGACCAGGTAGGATTCATCCCAGGGATGTAAGTATGATTCAACATATGCAAATCAAAAAATGTAACATACCACATTAACAGAGCCAAGACAAAGCAACACAATTATCTCAACAGACACAGAAATATCTTTTGACAAAGTTCAACACCTATTTATGACAAAAATCCCTACGGTAAATTGGAATAGATGGTCTTCTCTCCATCTGATAGAAGACATCTCTGACAAACCAATAGCCAGCAATACAATAAATGCACAAAACCTGAAAGCTTTCGTTCTAAAATCATGAAAAGGGGGCTTGGGAGATAGCTCAAGTGGAATAAGTGCTTGCCTGGCAAGCATAAGGTGCTGATTTCCATCCCTGGTACCACCAATAAATAAATAAATAAATAAATAAATAAATAAATATAGAATCACAAAATAAACAAGGTTACACACTATCATCACTCTTACTCGATACAGTTCTGGAAATTTTAGCCAGAGTAATTAGACAAGAGAAAGAAATAAATGGAATAATAATAGGAAATGAAAATTTAAATTATCATTATTTGAATATGATATGATAATCTACATAGAAGACACCAAAAGCTAAATAAAAGATGTCTAAATTTAATAACCAAATTTAGTAGCTTACAGTAGATGGATACAAAGTCAGCACTCAAAATCAAAAGCCTTCCTGTATACGAATAACAAACTTACTGAGACAAAAATTAGGGAAGCATCTTTCAAAATAGAATAAAATAAAATGAGATATCTAGGAATCAATCTAATAAAAGACGTAAAAGACCTCAACTTTGAAAATGAAAATATTCTGATAAAGGAGACTGAAGAGGATACCAAAGAATGGAAACATGTCCCTTGCTCTTGGATAAGAAGAACTAATATAGCGCAAATATCCATAATTCCAAAATTATTACGCAAATTTCATGCAATCCTACTCAAACTTCAAAGAGCAAGTTAGAGAAAACAATGCTAAAAATGATTTGGAATCAGAAAACATTTAGAATAGGAAAGACAATTCTGGACAAAAAAGGCAAGGTAGAAGAGGGGATCACAATCCCAGACTTAAAATTATACTACATAGATACTGTGATAAAAACAGCATGGTTCTGGAAAAAAAAAAAAAAAACAAAAAAAAACAAAAACTGAGGATCAATGGAACAGATTAGAAGATGCAGAAAAAAAACTCCAGACATACTTATTCTTCCCTCCTCCCCCCTTTTATTCTCCCTTGTTGAATATTTTCTTCCAATTTGACAATGCCTATTGTACATTTTAGTCCTTATTTTATTTTCTCACAACGGAAGAACAATGCAGTTTACACATACCTTACTTTTTTTTTTTCAGTAAGGAGAATTGAAATTGGGACCTTGACCTTATCTTTGACAAAGGAGCTAAACACATTCACTGGAAAAAAAGATGTCCTCTTTAGTAAATAATACTGGAAAAATTGGCTCTACACACATCAGAATTAAAATTAGATGCATGTCTTTCACCATGCACTAAACTAAAATTGAAATGGCTCCAAGATCTGAACATTAAAACAGAAGCACTAAATCTGTTGGAAGATAAAATAAGTAGAACACTTGGAGTTTTTGTTCTTGTTAATCACAAAGAATTGGCTGGAGAGATGGCTCAGTGGTCTAAAGCAACTACTTGGAACAAGCTTGACAAAGCACAGGGACCACGGTTCAATCCCCCAGCACCACATGCCAGCCAGCCGCGCCCCCTGGTGGGCTGAGCTGGCCACACACACACACCACAACACACACACACAATAAATGTTAAAATAAAAAAAATCACAAAGAATTAACAAATTTGATCTCATCTTGCTAAAAAAGCTGTGCACAGCAAGAGAAACCACCAGCCAAGTGAAGAGACAGCTCACAATGCCGGAAAAAATTTTGCCAGCTATTTCTCTGACAAGGATTTCTTTCTGGATATAAATAAAAAATCAAACCCTAAATTTAAAGACTCCAACCAAAAATGGGCATCAGAAATGGATGCACACTTCTCAGATGAATAAATAGAAATGAAAAATAAATACATTAAAATGTTCATCATGGAGACAACCCGCTCAGGCACCCCTCCTGACCCTCTCTCAGACAGGAGCTTTCTTTCCCTCAATAAATATATTCTGCTCTTTAAAAAATGTTCATCATAATAAGTCATTTGTGAAATGCAAATTGCAACAATACAGAGATTCCATCTCAGCCAAGAAAAAATGACTATTATCAAGAAATCAACCAATAACAAATACTAAGGAGACTATGGAGGAAAAGGAACCCTTCTCAACTGGTGTAGGGAGTGTATACTGCTACAACCAATATGAAAATCATTGTGGTGATTCCTCAAAATCTAGGACTAGAAGCTCCATCTGACCCAGCTATTTTCTTTCTTGGTGTCTTCCCAAAAGAACTAAAAATGTCATACCATGGTGATATATGTACACCCATATTTATAGTACCATAGTTTGTAATAGCCAAAGCTTGGAAACCACCCAAAGGCCCATCAACTGCTCATGCACAAAGAAGGCATGAGGTTCATTTTTTATGCAATGAAGTACTACTTTGCAATAAAGAAGGATAAGCTTGAGACATTTCTAGGCAAAAGGAAACACCTTTAGAGATCACATTCTTTAGTGAAGCATATCAGACATACATGTGTACATTGCATTGTTTTTTTTATTGTGAGAAAATAAAATAAGGGCCAAAATGTACAATAGGCACTGTCAAATTGGAAGAAAATGCTCAACCAGGGCGAAAAAAAAGGAAGAGAGGTGGGAAAATAACAGATGGGAAAAGTAAAGCATGAGAAAAGTAAGAAAGAAAACAAATTAATCCAAATGTTTTCACTGGAAAGAAATGATCAATCTTTAAGGAGGCACATATATGTTACCTGACTCACATAGCACACAATGGGTGCATATGTCTAACCATCACGTGGTACCGCATTAGTTTGTCCTATTTTGGTTTCTGTGAATTAATTAAAAAGAATTTAGGGGCTGGAGAGATGGCTCAGTGGTCTAAAGCACCTACTTGAAACAAGCTTGGCAAAGCACAGGGACCTCGGTTCGATCCTCCAGCACCACATTCCAGCCAGCCCCGCCCCCTGGTGGGCTGAGCTGGCCACACACACACACACACACACAATAAATAAATGTAATAAATAAAAATAAATAAATATTTTAAAAAAAAAAAGAATTTAAGTTTAAAAAATTATCTCATGCATAAATTAATGTTTGGGAAGTGCTACACTAATGCATTACGCCCTCTTAACAATGAAGGGCTTCTGAGAGGTAGTTTAATCATCTTTAAATAAAGTTCAAGGCATATTTAGAAGAAACTCTCCTGATCTAATTACTGAAAACCCTAATCATGCACCCTTTTCCCTCTTGTTTGTGGGAATCAGGTGATTCAAGCTGCCCTGACTCCTAGGTTCAAGATGAACCTGAAAATGGAAGAAAGGTCACTGTCATGGACAATAAGTGGATGAATAGTGGTTTACACAGAGCCAGTGAAGTCATTTTGGTGGAACTGACACTGGCAGAACAATGAGGGATACAAGGACCCTGTAAGTCTGGGAGCTGCTTAAGATCCATCAATTACCTCAATAGGAAGGAGGATCAAGGAAAAGCTTTGTGAGAGCTACAGAACTGAAGGCAGTTTCTAAGCCCTGGATCAGAACACACTGAACAGTGTCTTGGTCTCACTCACAACAGACAATACATTTGTGTCTGTGTCTTCTGCTTATTCTCTGATATCTCTCCCTTGAAGAGATATTCTTTCCCATTTCACATTCTATATTCTTTCCCACCTGGTGATGCTTCCCCTGGGCAATCATTCTTAAGAAGCAGAAGTAACTGTCCTCATCCTTAGTCAATGTCATCTTCTGAGCAGAGCACTCATCATACTACACTACCACTTTTATCCCTCTCTCTCTCTCTCTCTCTCTTTTTTTTTTTTTTTTTTTTTAATTTAGTACAGGATCTACAGGGTCTCACTACCTGGATCAGACTCGTAGTGATTCTCCTGTTTTCAGCCTCCCAAGTTCTGGGATTACAGGCATGCACCACCATGCCCAGTGGCAATCACAGTCTCAGCATACCCTGGGGATGAGGCCAGCACAGCAGACCAGGGATAGTACCCCAGCTGCTGTGCTCTGCCTGAGCAGGTGCTGTAGACGACTGAGCTATCTGGCCAGCCCTTATCCCTCTCTGTTTTACCCACTGTACTGTCAGTGAGGACCATGGGATAAAGCATGACCATCATTTTTAACACTGAAACATCAGCATATTTAGAGTACCTATTACAGATTCACACTCAATGTTTTTTCAAGCACAAATGCATTAGAAATCATTCTCTCACATCCTACACTTACACACCATGAAGCTAAATCCTCGAGACAATTTCAAATTGGTAGTATTTCAGCAGAATTGGTCCAATTCTCTTGGACCTGTCCAATAAAAACAAAAGAACAATATAATCACCCACTCTTTTCAGCTTCATTAAGTAGGGAATTGGAGGTAAAACTAGAAGCCAGACAGCACTTGGGAATTTGATGCATGTCTTTTAAAGGACTTTAAAAGAACAATTACAAAGACTGGTTTCTGTAGTCAAAATGAATCTTAATTGAATCAGTCTGGAAGGAAAAGCTCAAATTAGATTTAAAGGGAAAATTTAAGGGATTCTTCATAATTGAGTAGGTTAATTCAAAACATTCACAGTCTAAGAGTTTCTACCACTTCAGAGGCTGAATTGAGAAGACAGAGAACAAATCAGAAAGAATACCGATAAAATCCAGACTGTAGAGTTACTTTTTCTTTCATGCATGGGCTATGTATGGCCTGAAAAGTGGGATAAATTGGGAGATGAGAGTAGCATTATAAAGGTCGGGGTATGCTAAACTCGAGAATTAACAGAGGTTGCATTTCCAGTGACATAAACAATCCATGCATCCTCAGTCATGTTAACAAACCTAAATAAATCCTGAAGAAGCAAGTTTAATTATTTGTACTGGATTACAGCAACCATAGATTTCATAAAGACCTAGGATTATTATTAGAAGGGACATGCTAGGATCACTTAACAGGGCTAAGGTCTAATGGACACAGTGAAGATTCTAGGTACCATGAAGAAGGGAGAAGTGTGGAAGATTAGAATGGAAATAGACTATTTCCCTGCTAAAGTAATTCAACAACAACAACAACAACAAAACTTAAGTGCCAAAACTAAGCAATGCATTGGTAGACCATGGAAAATTCAGAGATTGAAATGATTAACTTAACCTATACTATAGTGTGAATTTTCACTATATACCCCCAAAGATTGGTAATATCAAGTTAAATGTAGGTGAATTAATAAGGGATTGGTGAGTATACTGAGATGAATCAAAGCAGCCCCTGTACTGAGCGATACTAGTTTGTTATGGGTAGTACTGGGAATCGAACCTGTGGCCTTGCTTATGCCAAGCAAGTGCTCTAGCTCTAAGTTACACTGCCAGCCCTCATGTGTGCATTTAATTTTGTTATTATTGCACTATTATACCAACCATCTGTATTATGCTAAACTCGTCAGAAGCTTCTGGTGATATGTTTCATGTTTCCCATTTTACTATGCTATGAAGTGGGTAGCATAAAAAAAAAATCATTCCATCATTTTACATATGAAGAAATTGAAATTTACACCAAAAATAAAATAGCCAAAGTTAAAAATTTTAAAAAATATGCTGATTTCTTGTACACCTCAAATGAATACCATATGGTAGCAAGGAAAGAGAAAATCACAGAAGAAAGTAGAACTATGTGATATGGCTCTAAACAGTTGGGAATTATACTATAGATACTCAATAATGATTACTTCACTACTTGGTATTTAACATGGGGACTTCCCATCTCAGATCTGTTGAACATTTTCTTTCCGAATCCTTTTTATCCAAATATGGTGCTGGCTTGCACACAGTTCTGTACAGGATTTTCAAGCCACTTCTCACTTTCATCTTCATTCACTTGATCACTGAGGAGAAGATGTGGATGACCCTGTGCTCCTAAATAGGTGAAATCTTCGCCACTCCACTAAAGGTAGGCATGAGTGGTTGATTCCCATCTAACAGTTATGTGTCTGAGGTCTTTGAATGGTGCTCAGGATTAGCTCCTTAGAAGTTGTGTTTTCTATCCCATCTACTTTCCCTCACTTACCCTTTGATGATATAAAACCCTCATAGCATGTGGGAGTCCTAGAGAGACCCAAGTAGGCAGTAATAAGAGCCTGCCAACAGTACATAACTCAGCTTGCCAGTACATGCTCTTCTGTAGGGAGATTTCAAATGAGATGACAGAGTTGGTTGAAATCACATTGGAGACTGAATCCAACATGATCAATTAACTCTGGGAAGGATCAGAGTTCTTTCTCATTTTTATCATGAGATACAAGTTTTGTTTCCGAACTTTCTAAGTTTGGAGCCAAATTGTTACAGAGCAATAGATAGCTAATATAAATATCAAAGGCTAAAAGGAGACTTACAAAGTGCTGGAGTTAACAGCTAATATTGTCTTATTTGTTTTTCTTAACAGGAACTTGGTATTATATGGAGACAGTACGATTCAGAGGGTTACAGCAAGGCTCATAGAGTTTTATTTCCAAAGGGCTGAATGAATGATTCTGAAGTCTATCAAAGGGTAATTAGAAATGTCATGTTCTTGAGAGAGTAAGAGCTGAGTTCAGTTCTAGCTGCATCATACACTGGTGATGTGACATAAAGTAGTTTAAGAAATCTGAATTCAGCCCCCATGTATGTTAATGGGAAGACCCTACCATGTCTTCAAAGACACTGGCAGAATCAATGGAGAAAACAGAAGCAGAAGGTCTAGTATTTGGCTCATAGTAGGGAATCAATAGTCTTATTTTTCCCTTGGTTAGTTGAGTTTGGCCTCTGTAAATGGCGATATATGTTAATATAAGAGCAACCGAGCTGTAAAAAAAGCTATAGGAAAAAGATGTTACTATTTTGTTTTGTTTTGTTTTGTTTTGTTTTGTTTTGTTTTCTGCAAGGATAGAAAAGAGCTAATATCTGATATTTGGCTCCTTAAGGTAAAAAAGAATAGAGCAATTGAAAGAAGTAACAAGATACAGCATATCAGGTCTACCACTCAATGTGTTTGTAAGTCTCAGCTTCAATATGAAGCTGTTTAAAACAAAAACTCAAATCTTTTTACATGCTAAACAGCTTGACAAGGATGCCATTAAACATAGTAATGAACATAAGACAGTACAAATAAGAGTTAACAAAAGCTGAACAGGGGTGCAGGGAGATAACTCAGCAGAATAAGCCCTTCCCTGCCTAGTTCAAAGGCCTGAGTTCAACCCCCAGTCCTGCAAAAAAGAAAAGAAAAGATAGAAAAGAAAAGAAAAAAAGAAAAGAAAAGAAAGAAAAGAAAGAAAAGAAACAAGAAAAAGCTCAACGTTGCAGCCTGTACAACATTCACACACACAAAAATAAAGTAACTGTCATTGCTTACATAAAATTTTCCTGACTGGTTAATACTTAACAGTATAAAACATGCATTTTAGAATCTTTAGTTATTAAGTTCAAAAGTACCAGTGTCTATATGAAACAGTTCCTCTCCAAAGCCAAAGTGCAGTCAAAAAATAATTCAAATGACATAACATATTCTAAAGCTAAAAAACCAAAGCCATAATTTTAGAAAATACAATGTTTTAAAAGATTGTTGTCTTTGTACATTCATAACAAATTATGACAAGTTAAATTTAAGTGAGAATTGTATTACTGCTCTTGTGTCACATTTTACTAAGATTTTGTGCCTTATATTTTACTGAATTACTGGGAATGCTAAGAGGAATTGACAAATCAGTTTTATTTTATATTTTTATATAATCAGAAAATATGGCATATAATTTGATGCAGGATTTTGCCTGTTACAGAGGGTGTGATAATTACACCGGTATATGCACAGAACATTATGGCATTACAAGAAGCTGAATAAATAGCTATTTTACCTAAAAACAACAGAACAGAAAAAAACTGAGATTGGGTCAGAAGTCCAAGCAGCCACCCCAAATTTCACAATCCTCAGAAAAAAAAAAAAAAACTGGTATTACTGATAAAAACAAAGCATTTTTTTAAATCTGAGAAGACAGTGAGTTTAAATTATGTGCATGTATACACACACACACACACACACACACACACACACACAGCCCACACTGCACCCTATCTAGAAAGTGACTGGGTTACATATTTTTATTTAAATACACAGAAGCTGCTGGCCCAAGGAGCTGTCTCTTTGGTATATATTTCTCACTCTCAAAGCAGGGCACCAATCACTTGGAAGATTTGTGAAGTTATAGCGAAGCAAAGGCTTATACCACCAGAAAGCTCCAATGTGACACTGAACAATCCTTTCAAAATAAAAGTGTCCTGTCTTTGTATCTCACAACTGACAGCTTCCTCCGCCCGCAGGGCCCTGCTCTCCAAGGCTTTTGCTGCCAGCACTCTGATCATTGCTTTTCCTCTGCTTCTTCCTTGCTGCATCTAAAGAATCCCATTTCAGTGCCATGTGACCTTTGGTTTTCCTCCACTTGGGGGCATGCAAGTAACAATAGTGGCTAAAGAACAAAGATGCCAGTCATCAAAAGGGCAGAAGCCGGAGCCTGAATAAATGCCAGGTCTGACTTTAGTTTTAATTTAAAAAAAATTATGTATTTGGTACAGGGTCTTACTACGCAGCGTGGACTCCTAATGATCCTCCTGGTTTCAGCCTCCCCAGCGCTGGCATTACAGGCATGCACCCGCACGCCTGGACTAGGTCCCTGGCTCAGTGCGCCTGGGAGATGGGCTAGCACAGCGTGTGGTGCCTGGAATTGAACGCTGGTCCCTGCACTTGCCTGAGCAGTCACTTAGTCCACTGAGCTATCTCGCCAGACCCCAGGTGTGACTATAAACTAGCTGAAAGCTTTCCTGAGGTCTTGTTGTCTGTTTTTTACTACATGAGGGATCTTGATATTTTGAGAGGTTCAAGATTCATAAAGTTATCAAGAAGATTAATAAAGAGCCATGTAAAACTCTAGTACCTGATGAAATCTCTTTTAATGTTAAGTATTATTATGATTCCAATTTCTATTATATTTTATTTTTATTTGGCAGTCAGTGTAAACTAATATGTCCTAATGGAGTCATTGAGACAAAAGAATGAAATAACCTATGTAACATACCCATCACAGGCCAGGTACACTATAGAGATTCAACAAAATTTATTTCAATTTTCCTACTTTCTGGTGCCTTATCTTCAGGAAAACATAACAACTATAAAGTTGAATCCATAATGGAAAAAAAAATGACCCAAAAACATTATTGGGCTTCTTCAAATTATTGTATAAAGTCTAACATTGGTATCTGAAAATGGTCTCAAAGCCCTGGGATGGCCCCTACAATGTTCTGTTCTTCGTGACATTTCCTAAGAGTTCTGATTTCCTCTGCCTTTAATGCTATTCTTGGCTTTTTTCTTGGAAGGATTAAAAGAAATGACAAAAAAGGTGAAAAGAAGGACCTTAAAATAAGAAATAAAATTTGAAATTTGAATCATTTCTAATCTAATCATTTCTACTTTGTGTTCTTTAAAAATAAAAAATAAGGGTCAGCGGTATAGCTCAGCAGACTAAGGGACTGCCTAGGTAAGCACAGGGGCCAGGGGTCTATCACTGTCACTGCGTATATCACGGGGCCCACCCTGGGGCATGCTGAGCCTGCGATGGAGTCCAGGTGTGGTGGCACATGCCTGTAATCCCGGCACTAGTGAGGCAGAAATCAGGAGGATCAATCACTATGAGTCCAAGCTGTGTAGTAAGACCCTGCACAAATAATAATAATAATAATAAATTTTAAAAGATATTATCCCCCTCAAAAAAAAGTACAATTTTTTCCAGAGAGCTTTATATCCTGATTTTAGCTGGAAGAAATCACACTGAGATTATGTATTCATCCAACAAATTTTACATGAGAAAATCCAGAAGTTTTTTCCAGAAATCTGTACTTTCCTTTCATGATGTGGAACTGTTTTGGGGATATAACTGCTCAATCAACATCTATAATTCTCAATCCCTGTTTCATAAGGAAATTCATCAATAACTGAGTTCTGGTCAATAGAAAGAACAACTGATGTCATTTCCTGACTAGAACCCCCTCAACACCCTCCTAGATGACCCCCTCCTGTTCTTTCACTTCCTCATCTGCTTCTTGACATTTACAATAATTTCAGTATTGAAAATCATGCTTATAGGATGATAGATCCTTCATAAGTCAGATCTTTAAAAGAATGTATGCAATAAGCTGCCAACATCAGCATTACCAGTCAAAATTCCTGCAGGAGCTTTATCTTTATTTTTATAGGACTTGGAGAGTCTGTGTTTTATTCATTATTAGGCTGTTGTATAGCATATTCATTAACCATCTTTAGCATATAGGTCTAGGCACTGGCTCTTCAACCATAGAGGAAGAGAAGCAAATAATTGTTAAAAACAACACAGTACTGAAATGCTTTGAGTACTGCGTCTATAAACAACTAAATCATTTTGGCTAATACTGATTCAGAGGTCAGCAGCACCTCAATCAGGAAAGCAACACTGGAAATCTGGGAGTGCTGTAGATTCCAAGCAAGAGTCCAGCCAGTAGGTTCTATGCTCTCTGTGCAGAATACTTACCACCTGGATTCAAGTGGGTGAGACTTACACAATACCCATTGGCCATTCATAAGATGCTATTTTGCAGACCTAACTCAGGTTTCCAAAAACTCATATTTCTTTGGTGTGATTCAGTCACAGGCCTATAACAAAAATCACTGCTGTGAGTGACAGCATACAGCATTCACTGGAAATGTTAGGAGGCCTTTTCTTTCCTTTAAGGCAATCCAGCTGCAGAGTATAGAATAAGATCATGTTATAGCTTCTTTTCTACTATATTAAGATAACTTACCCAAGAACAAAACCAATGCAGAGAAAAATCATGCTTGAGAAATGAAGAAAGACAGCCACGCCATATTAGTGTTTTCAAACATGTAAGGCTCATTTCCCTTTTTAGAACACTTTTAGCTCTTTCTGTCACATGTAACCTGGGCATATGAGAACCCCAGAGCATATGAATTTGCTTATTATATTCATTTTCTGATTCTTATAATACAATTTTTTCTTGTAACATGTCAGAGTTCCACATAGTAACATAAAAAGGAGATTATTACTTTGTCATTTAATTATCACTTACAAATTATCTAGTATGACTGAGTTCAAGCATGCATTATGTGTATTGACGAAAACATAAAAATGGCATCCAAAGTTACTGAGACAAATGAATGAGATTGATAGGTCAAAGTGATGACACATGAAGGAATGAACTAATATCACCACATAAACATTTCACTTATTCAGAAATGGTGGATCAAATGAATTATCAAGTGTTCAAGTGAGCACAAAATTCAAAAGAAAAAGTATATGCAGGTTGTAGAAACTGGTGTGAAGAGGAGATATAGAACATTCGAAATGAAGCACATGCAGTAGAAGCGCTAGCTACATGCAAAGATGCTTATCCTGTAGAAAGACTGTGGCCTTTCATTTGGCCAGTGCATCTGGAGATATTTAGCGAATTTCCACCATAGAGCAAGGCCCAAAGTAAACCAATATCCAAGAGAATAACAGTGGTCACAAGCCAGGAAAAGTGAGTGAAGTTTCACTTTTGTCCAACATCTGATTACGGGAATGGAATCATTCATTAAAAAATATCAAACACCTAAAAAGTAGGAAGTGCTAGACATAGAGTTCAAGTTATTCTATTTGAATTGCAGGGTCGGCCAAATAGCTCAGTGGATTAAAGCACCCGCAAGCAGGCACAGGGGCTGGGGTTTGATCCCCCAGGCCTGCCATGCCGGCCCCGCACCCAGGGCACACTGAGATGGCAATTGAGGCGCGTGGTGGCACATGCCTGTAATCCCAGCACTTGGGAGGCTATAAACAGGAGAATCACAATGAGTCTGATCTATTAGTGAGACCCTGAACACCCCGTAGACCCTTCCCTAAAATATAAAAAGGAACAAATATTTTAGTTGCATTGTAAATAATATGTAAAATATAAAATTTGAATAATATGTACAATGTAAAATGTCTAAACTGTCATCAATGAATTAATTTTTCTCAGAACTGACACAACTCGGGGACATCCGGCAAAGAATGTGCCATTTTCAAAAGCCACAGTTCTCCTACCAATATCTACAATAAAAATGTTCCTTATGAGAACATTTACTTTGATATCAATATTTGGCCACCACTTTCCTTTTAATATAAGCAGGACAGATTGCTAATTAAATGAATGCAGAAAATATTAATATGGATAAAGAAAATTTCACAAATAATGAATTATTCAACAAAAAATTCTTATAAGCCTGAGAACTATGTGTACTTAATGTATAGCCTACAGTACTAAAAACAAAAACGACAATTTATTACCAAAAGAATACTCAAAGGAGGATATTAAAACATCTTTTGAAGAAAATATAAATGAAGCATGAATAAAAATTAAGCTATAAAATAAATATTGGCAAATATTCTATAAAAGGTAAGATAGAAAATATTTTAGCTTTGTACATCACAGTCTATAATGTGTTCCTTATATATAACATTCTACATTTCACATATTATTTTTGACATTACAGTATTAATCATATGTTATATATTAATTATTTTATATATCAAAGATGTGAAATATAACTTAGCTTACTGATAATCCAAAAGAAGCCCAATCCATGGGCAGGATTTCTTTTGGGCTTTGATTAATGTGCAATAATTTGTCAAACCATGATCTAAAGTATGAGAATATGATGGATCACAGGTGATATGATTAATTTAATTAAAGTTAATATAGCTTAAACTGAACAACTTTATTGTTTGTAACAATAAAAAAAGTTTTGCTTTTTTTAAATACACAGCGCAGACTCATAGTGATCCTCCTGTCTCAGTCTCCCTAGTGTTGGGATCGCAGGTATGCATAACCACACCGTTTTAGTGGCAGGCTAAGCACTCCCAGGGTTCAGGGACCAGCACTGCATGCAGTACTGGAGATCAAATCCCGGTCCTAGTGGTTGCCAGGCAGGCACTTAGAACACCAAGCTGTCTCCTCAGACCTCAAACTGAACAGTTTTAAAACATGCATATTCTTTCTGAGCTAATAAGGAAAATGTGTCAAAATTGGTCCCATGATTGAACTCCAATTACATAAAATCAATAAATGAAAACTTGACTTCATACTTAAGCCATAATATTAAAGATTAATGTAAAAGAAACCTCAAATATGCAAACATCTAAAAATCTAGAAACAGAAATCTGCCATTGGAAAAGATATTAAAATACAAATTTCATAATATAATGGATTGAATGAATACATAAAGAGTTCTTTAAAATGAAAATACACATACTCAAGTGTATATGTTGAAATCAAACTAAGATTAATTTTTTTTTAATCAAGTAATTACACTCCCAGTATTCTATTAAGAATGTTAGAAGTTTGTCTAAGTCAGGAAACTCCAATCATGCCCAAGCTTGCATTTCTTCCCTGTCAAAGTACTGAATGCTTTTGGTACTCAGTAAGCCCAGAGAAATAATGATACAAGGCCTAGAGGGGAAGAGATAAATTGGTCTTATGATAAATTGATAAAAATAGGAAAATAAATAGGAAAAATGGTAACTTATAACTACAACTAAATGAATCTAAGTTCATCGAGACAGGATGAAAACAGAGAATCAATCATGTTTCTCTATGTCAACAAAAATTAATTAAATTGAATTATTACAAATAAAGAAGGTACACAACCGGTGCCAGGGCCAAAGTAATCTGAATCATGAAAATATTTTACATTTGGAGATTAAACGTTCAACATTATAAAAGGGTAAAGCCTACCACTAATTAGTTTGTAATTAAAACCAAGTTTATGTGACTTAGCAAGTTGATGTTAAATTCTGTAAGAAGATGAATGTTCAGTATAGTCATATAAAATTATAAGATGAGGTGGGAGAAAAGCAAGGAAATTTTACTAAACCTTAAACATTATAAATTGGCAGAAATAAAAAAGACTAATGGATTGAGATAATGACCCAAAGTGGTTACAACAAACATAGTAGAAAACCTAGAAAAAAAATCTGTCTGTCTACTACATATGTGTATGCATAAATATGTCCTATGATATACAACAAAGATGACATGAAAGTAGTGCACGAGCAATTAATAATCTGTGTAAGAAACATAAACTAGACCATTACGTGACATCAAACTCATACACACATCATGTGTACATGAGAATGTAAAACTTACGCAATATGCTATACAAACAAACACCAGCACAAAAATAGAACACAAGGAGCAGGGGAGATAGCTCAGTGGAACAAGTGCTTGCCTGGCAAGCACAAGGGCCTGAGTTC
>NW_004524730.1:4862480-4870593 GCF_000260255.1 Octodon degus | reverse complement strand
AAATACTTTTAAGTTAAAAATTGCTTTTATATACATCAGTCTTTGGATGACTTGTCAAATAAATAGAGATATAAGAAACAAAAGACATTTTGATAAAATTGATTACACTAAAATTAAACATGGTAGCAAAATTTGTATTTGAATAAGCAAAATTAGAGCATAATTCATAGTCTGAATATAAATATTGCATGCTTATAACAGTAAGAAATTAAGTGTATAGGCATAAGAAATGCTGCAAATCAATGTCAGCTGAAGGAAATCACCCCAGAGGATGTGGAAGCAAACCTATAAACCATACCCAAATTTAAAAATAAAATACTCAGAAAAAATGCTTAATCACAGTAGTAGTGCAGGAATATAAGAAGCTGAACATATTATTTTTTTACCTAGCGTAGAATACATTTTAAGTATAATAACGTTATTGATTACTTGACATTAAATAAATATAAGGGTAAATTGGTAAAACAACTTTAATCTTTTTTGAAGATTTAAAAATGTTCAGCCTAGCAGTTTCCAAAAAAATACTGGAAATAAAACTATCACCATTGTAAAGATTGCAGACAGAAGAAAATATCTAAGAGTCTTCACAACAGCCAAAAAATCTGACATGCGTAAATGACATGCAAAGGCAGCAAAGGTTCATGTATAAATTCTGGTGAACTGAGGCAATCCTTTGAGCTAGATAGTCAGTTTCATTTTATATAAGGATTTTTTTTTTCTTGTGTCTTTTTGTGTAACTGTTTTCTAGTTGAGGTTTATTTTTTGGGGGTCAAGAACCAAACCCAGGGCTTCCAGCTTGCTGGGCAAGAGTTCTATTGCTGAGCTAAATCTCCATCCCCTTGTATAAGGATTTACACAAACATTTGCTGTATAAAAAGCAAAATGAGATTTCAGTTACACACATCTGTTATGACGGTAAAAGAAAGTGAGCTTGATCTGTATGAGACGTACTTAATATTCGCATTTAAGTTAACATTTTGTTAAACGTGGTGATGCTTTGTGCACTTCAATGCTACATTTACCTCTCTTAACATAACGAAAATGTGTAAACTGAAAGTTGTTCATAAGTACCTAGCACAAAGGTTGGTTGGCTCAGGATAACCATGATAATATCTAATAAGAACATAATTCTTAGTGAGCACCAAACAGAACCTGTTATCATGCTAAACCATGCAACATAAATTATTAGATATGTATATTCAGCTGTGATAACAATGCTATGTGGTTACTTTTATTATTCTCATTTTAAAGATGAGCCATAGATAGCCAGCCTACCAGAGCGGGATAACATAGTTCCTGACATCCTGTGCAATATCGGGTCTCAAAGGTATCATGGTTTACCAGTTATTTCTCTTTGTTTCCTCTTCAGAATGTATGAGGTATGAGACATTTAGAGCAGGTATAACCAAATGGTACTTTAGAATTCACAGAGATGTTTGAAACAGATGAATTTCCTATACTTTTCAAGACTAATGAAACCAGGAAGAAGGAATGATAGTTTTGTTTGTTTGGAAAAAAACTGACACTCAAAAGTAAAATGACTGCTTCAATATCACAGAGTCACATGGCGTCAGAACATGGACTTGAATGTCTCTCTTCTTCTGACCACATTTGTCACATTTTATAAATCATTGCTTTGAATATTCCTGTAATGTTATCATATGGAACCAAGGTGAAAAGAGTGTTTCTTCAGACCTATGGTCATTGTATGAAGGAGATATGGCATTCTGTGTCCAACAGATCATACCTGGTGTGAGGCATCATCCGACGATATACAGTGTCTTGGAGATCATGTTAAGTAAAGAGGGAGTTTGCTTTGCACACAACTACTTTCAGAGAATTGTGCATCATAAAGAGAGCAGGAAGATGGGCAAAGAAAGTTATCACGAAGTAGAATAGCTTTCAAGGATACCCTATGAGGGCCAATGAGCTAGCTCAAGGGACTAAGTTCCTGCTTTGGCATGTGCAGGGACCAGGGTTCGATCTCTAGTTGTGTATGCCATGCCGGCCCTGCCCCCAGGTCATGCTGAGCCAGTCACTGAGTCTGGGTGTGGTGGTGCACGTCTGTAATCCCAGAACTGGGGAGCCTGAAAATAGGGGGATCATTACAAGTCCGAGCTGCATAGTGAGACCCTGTATGAAACATAAATGAAAAGAACAAACACAATAAAGAAGATTCTGCTATGAGACTATGAGTTGCAAATCTAACTTCCTTACAATAAGGAGTTGAGTCACAGCAGACTTTAAAACTCGAAGGTTAATTGATTCTAAAATCTCAGTGCTTCCAACGTCTTTCTTTGAGTGGAAGCAACTTGTGTTATTGGTTCAATGATCAGATCACACAATATGAAAAGAATGGTAAAAAAAAACTAATAATGAAAGTATAAATCAAACCATGGGTGTAGATAGGTGTTGATGTGTACCTTGTGGCCAGCTAAGTATCAGATAAATAAAAGTGGGGGTTACAGAACCCTGAAAGGCAGCACAAGATACTTACAACATAATAGAGAGAAGAAATGAAAATTAAAATGACACTAAGATTCAATCTCCAGAAAGACTGGCTATCATCAAGAAGTCAGCCAATAACAAGTACTGGAGGGACTGTAGGAGAAAGGAGCACTTCTTCACTGTTGGTGAGAGTATACACTGGTACAACCACTATGGAGATCAGTGTGGAGATTCTTCACAAAACTAAGATAAGAGGTCCTATTCAACCCAGAGGTATCTTTCCAAAAGAACTGACATCACCACATCACAACAATATATGTGCACCCATGCTTAGAGCAGTGCAATTTGTCATAGTTAAATCTTGGAAACAACCCAAATAGCAATAAGCTGAAGAATGGATTTTTAAAAAGGTATTTTTATTATGCAGCAGAGTATTACTCAGCTATTAAAAAAATCAACTCGAGGCTTTTATATGTAAATGTGTGCAACTAAAGTCAATATTCATAAGTGAAATAAGTCAGATCTTCATGTATAAACATCATATTGTTTCCCTAGTATACAAATCTGAAATAGTGAATACAACATTAACAGTTCAATAGATACTGTGAAAATCAAAGAAACTATTCAAAGGAAATGAATAACAGGGGTGAGAAAAAGGAGAAAAGAAAAAGGAAGGGAAAAAGATATATTTATGTATATACACAGGATAGCTTGGATAATTGTACTCTTGATTTCTGTTGACCTAATGAAAGAATCAGTTAATACTAAAATTTCTCTCTCTCTCTCTCTTTTTTTTAATCACTTATGGCCTTTTTTTTTCTTTTTTTGAGGAACCAGGGATTGAACTCAAGCCCTTGCACTTGCCAGGGAAGCGCTTATTCCACTGAGCCATCTCTCCGGGCCCACTTTTGGCCAATTTTGCATGCTTATATCAGGTAATTTGGCTAAATAATCTGAAGACAACATAATGCAAAATAACAAGTTTTGGTGTATCTTATCATATTCTGTGAAATTCTTTATTATTTCTAACGTTTTATTTTACTACTTTTTAATTTTCTTTTAAAAATTAAAATAATGTGCAGTATATTAACCATTGCTTTCCTCCTATCATATTGTTTTTGGTATCTTTTTTGTTTTTGCTTTGTCTTTAAAACTAAATTTTTCAATAAAAAAAAAGAAGTGTCAAAAGACAACATCAAAGGTGGATAGAGAGGAAGAATGGGAAAGATACATGGATAAAGGATTCCCTGTGTGACATGCTGATGGATACTTCCTCCTCCAAAGATTCCAGGTGGGTCTCTCAAAGTTTTACTGGACAAGGGCCGGGGAGATGGCTCAGTGGAATAAGCGCTTCCCTGGCAAGCTCAAGGGCTTGAGTTTAATCCCTGGTTCTGCCAAAAAAAAAAAAAAGTTTTATTGGACAGGAATTGCAATTCAATCTCTACCCAAGCCCAATCCTGTTTTCTCTGCATTCCTATGACAGGGTTGGATCCACATTAATACCTTGTACCACATATGTTTTTCCTCCTAGGGAGCTAGCATTAGCCACTCTGCCCTGGGCTGGGGGGACACTCTGGGGTTTCCAGAGCACAGCTGTAGATCTGTCTGGGTGAACCTGAGCTACCTGAACTTGGTCTACACCTGCTCTCTTGGCCCTCACTCTGTGATGCTGTTCCCTCGCCGTGTTCAATGGCTGCCATTAGCTAAGAAATTTTGCTCTGTGTGAAATTCTACTATACCTATCTTGTCTTGGACACATCTGGCTAGGGACAGAATCTCATGAATCCATGAGCCAAATTAAATTTTCTTCTTTAAGTTGTGAGTTTCAGGTATTTGGTCCCACGCTGGAAAGTTGAGCGATTCCGAAAAATAGTATCAGTATCATTGGGGAGAGAACTCAATGGAATAAGAGCTTGCTTGGCAAGTACAAGTTTCTGAGTTCAATCTCTGGTACCACCAAAAAAAATTTTCCACCAGAAAAGTGGTATCAGAGAGGTGAGATCACTGGTGTGACTATATGACTCAGATGTCTTTATAACTGACTTTCAGGATGGGTTGAAAAGTTTGGAGAAGCAGATTAGATAAAAACTAAAATTCTGTGAATGCAGCCAGATCATTTACTCTGATTAGAGGTCAGAAGACCAGAAAGCTATCAGAAACTGCAACAGTAAGCACCAGTCTCTTGATGTTTCTGTAGGAAATTAGACTAGAGACCCTTCATGTTACACACTAGCAAGATATCTGTTTACATTTTTGTACATGTTTTGAGAATTTATGGAAGACTAAGTGTAAGGGAAGTACTAGTAGATCTGGTAGAGGAAATTTCAAGGCAGTCCAAAATTCACACCATGAAATGGATGTTTTTCTTGCGTTCAGGTAGATGAATAGCAACAATTGGGAGTAGAAAGTAGAGAATTAAAAAAAAGGAAAAAGAAACATTTAAATTATTTGCAAAAAGTAATGGCCTAAGAGCACACCTGAAGAAAGATGCTTACTTCACAGCATGCAAGGAAAGAAGAGCTGTACAGGCGAGTAGCCAGAGGTGGACTGTGGCAGACATCGACATGTACCAACGTACCACCTTAATCCTTTCATGATAGGGAAATGTTGGTCATTTGTGCAGAGCGAAGGGCAGCCCACAAATGGTCAGCAACGATTTCTTTTCTTTCTTCTTTTTGTTTTTTGGCCAGCTCAACCCACCCTGAAGGCAGGACTGGCATGGCAAGTAGTCTGAGGGTGAAATTGCTGTCCCTTGCACCTACCTAATTTTATCAAAGCAGATGCTTTAGACCACTGAGCTATCTTGCCAGCCCCAGCAACAGCTTCTTGGTATTTAAAGAAATACTTCCTCTTTTGATACATACATGCTTACTTTCCAAATACAATTTCTGCAATTTTATGTGATTGACTATTGTTTTATAATATTTTTGTTCACAGTATGGTGTATGCAATTTAATAATGTTAAATATTCAACACTATAATATCTGAAGTCCACTAAGTTCTAACCCTAAGAAGCCTATGTATTTCTCTCATTCTGATGTTTAACTTCACTTCCCATCTCTATGCACAGAAGTTTAAGAATTGAGCATACAAGAGTTCCAGGATATACCTGAAGAGGACGCCTGTCCACTTAAAACTTTGTGTCATAATCCAGATGTGGTATATTGTTAAAATGCAGGGACATATTGAAACCAAAGCAAATTTATTATGTCAGTTTATTACTTTTATTCAGCACACTTCTGGCTCATGAATTTAAATATCGCTGCTATTCTTGAATCTCTCTATTTAGCCCCAAGAGAAAATCTAGCTCCAGGTAAAACTGGCTGAAGTCGATGGAACCTTTCCAAAACTGGCCTCTAGTGGTCCATTTTCCTATCTTAATTACTGTGTATAGAAACAATTGCACAAGATAAAAAAATAAAACTTAAGTAATTCTGTATCTAATTTGTGCTTGTGATAAATTATAGCAGTGCCTAATTGCCTACGTCAACTACCAGGTCATATGAGGAGGAAAATGACAATGCATTTTTAAAATGAGAAGTAGCTGAGATTCTCAGTATATTAAGGAAATGAACTATGAGAAAGTACAGAATGTCAGTTGAACATTAACAAGAAATAGTGGTCAGGTCTTTGGCTTTTCTGATTTGTAGTCCCATTCTTGTTCATATTGGTTCTTTTGACCCCCCCCCCATACACATAAATGATAGGTAGTGTCAGAGACCTTGACCATGACAGTATTGAAACAAGTGAAGAGCATCCAGGAGCTCCAAGAAACACAGCCATTCTTCTCCCCTTCAGCAATCCTCCTTCCAAGAAACAGTAGGAGTAGGGATGATATGCTTCTCTCCAAAGATGACATAACTCTTTGTAAGTAGGGATATGATTCTTGTTTGTCTCTCAGGTGGTTATCTGAAACTTAGACAGCACGTATTTGTCCTTCAGAAACCATGGCTGAATTTGATGGAAATTTTCCCTACACCACTTAGGAAAATGACCAAAAAAAAAAATCGTACACAAATTCTGTGACCCAACACTCATCTTAGTCACTTTGGGGTACTATGACACAACTCCATGTACTGTTGCCTTAAGCAGCACAGATTTCTCATGAGTCAAGAAGCTCTAAGTCGAAGGTAGAGAAGGCAATGGGGGACTCTGTGAGTGATTAAGTCTGTTTTCTGATTCAAAAAGAAAAATTTGTTGCTGTCCTCATGTGATTCAGGGAAGAAGTTTTGAATAAGGTCACTGATTCCACTGGAAGCTCAGTGATAATGACCTAATCACCTCCCTGTGGCATTCCTCTTAATACCATCACGCTGGGGATTAGGATTTCAATCGTATGCTGTGTTCTGAAGGGACACAGACATTCAGCCGATGGCAGTGCTAAATGTCTTCTGGTCCCAAAAGACATTATTGGAAATCTTAAATAAGTTAATAGCTTGGACAAAAAATTAATCTTTAAATTCTTAGTCTTCTCTCAAATGTGGAGAAAATAACATTTATTTCTCAGAGTATCTATGGGGACAATATGATAATTTATATGAAGTAGTAACCAGTTTATGTGACATTCTCATACTACAAAAGTGTAGTTTTATTATTTATTTATTTTGTATTTTAGGGAAGGGTCTACAGGGTGTTTAGGCTCTCACTACTAGATCGGATTCATAGTGATTCTCCTGTTTACAGCTACCAAGTGCTGGGATTACAGGAGCGTGCCACCATGCCCAGTCTCAAGGGCCATCTCAGTACACCCCAGGGACGGGCCAGCACGGTAGGCGCAGGAATCAAATCCCCAGCCCCGGAGCCTGCTTGCATGTGCTTTAATCTGCTGAGCTATTTGGACAGCTAAAGTTTTAAATTAGTAAGTTCTATTGTAAGCCTAGAGGCAGACAAAGTTGTTTTTAAAATATTTATCAGTTTAACTCTTACGTGAATATTGCAAGGCATAATTCAGAAAACGTGTAAGAACTCAGTACATAAGTAAGGAATAAAAGGGTGAAGAAGTCTTGGGACCTGAGTATATCTGGTAGTCTGTGAAGAGGTAGGAGTTAGATTGGGGTTTCGGTTTGGACTCGCCTTCCACAAGTCATCCTTGTGTTCATTCAGGCACAGCCTGCGCCGCACCATGCACATCCGCTTCCTCTATTCGGCTGTGTCATCCGAGCGTCAGCATTGCAAACACGCAAAGCCACAGTGCACACGCACCAGTTGCTTTTCACCTTAACAATTAAGAAGAGGGCCGCCAGATAACTCAGCGGATTAAAGCGCGTGTTTACACAGATACAAACACTAGGGTGGTGCTGGCCCCATCCCCAGGGTGCGCTGAGAAGGTGACTGAGACTGAGCATGGGGGCGTGCACCTGTAATTCCAGTGCTTGGGGGGCTGAAAACATGTGGATCACTACCAGTCCTATCTGTGTAGTGAGACCCTATAGACCCTGTACTAAACACATTAACCAAAGTTAAAAAGAAATTAAGAAGGGTTAAAAAGCAAAACAAGGCACCAGGCTTTGCCTGGTAGCAGAGTGCTTACCACAAATTTGTAGGGCCCTGAGTTCAATCCTCAAGACTGGAAAGAAAGAAAGAAAGAAAGAAAGAAAGAAAGAAAGAAAGAAAGAAAGAAAGAAAGAAAGAAAGAAAGAAAGAGAAGAAAGAAAGAAGAAAGAAA
>NW_004524730.1:4850998-4862380 GCF_000260255.1 Octodon degus | reverse complement strand
AAAGAAAGAAAGAAAGAAAGAAAGAAAGAAGAAAGAAAGAAAGAAAGAAAGAAAGAAAGAAAGAAAGAAAGAAAGAAAGAAAGAAAGAAAGAAGTACTCCATCTATAGGCAGACTACTCTGCTGAATCACAAACTTGGGATTTCCTGAGACATTCCACCAACATTGTCCAAGCAACTACTACATACCTTTTATACATATACTGAATGACATCATCCATAAGCATACACACCTATTTTTAGGTAAGAAATACTTATCTCTGTAAGTTTCATTAAATGTTTAGGTGCATTTGTTATGTAACGTGATATGTGGGCACTTCCTTAAGCCGCAACTGTTTGCCAGTTTTTCCTGTGGTGCTCGCCACTCGCACTGACAGGTAAAGGCAGAATCTGTACACCGACAATAAATGCTATATTTGCTTACATTGCAAATGTGCTACCTCTAGTATTTGTAAACTGCCAGCCTCTGCTGTGTGCTTTCTCTAGCTTCAGCTTTAAAGCGTGGAAGTATTGTGCCTTTCCATGCAAGAATATTTATTATTACTACTATTATTATTATTATTATTTTATTTAGTGCAGGGTTTACAGTGTCTCACTACACAGATCAGACTCGTAGTGGTCCTCCTGTTTTCAGCCTCCCAAGTGCTGGGATTGTAGACTTGCACCACTACGCCAAGTTTCACCTGCCATCTCAGCATGCCTGGGGGGCGGGGGTGGCACACCTGGGATCAAGCCCTGGTCCCTGCACTTACCTAAGCAGGTGCTTTAGTCTGCAGAGCTATAGGGCAAGCCCTCCCATGCAAAAATATTTAAAAACCACCTAACACCTTAATTATGTTTATCCTCAATAACTATTTTGTAAATACACAAAAATGAAAGACATTCAGCCTCTGTAGCTCTCTCTGACTGCACAAGCTTTGCAGTGACCTCTGTGAAATGCTGTGTGGTTGTAAAAGGAGGAGTTTAATTTCCCTCCCAGGGATTTCAAGGAGGAAAAACATCATTTTCCTGGCTGACTACTGCCTGCAGCGCTCACCCCGTAACTAATGCACCTTTTCATTTGGTTGATTTCCTATCCACTGCCTTCGAATATTATTCTCCTCCCACATCATCTTCCATCTCTAGCCTTCTCTTCCTGCCCCGCCCAACTGTGGCAGATAGAATGCGGTCACACAGCATCACCAAAGAAGTTCTTTGCTGGGATTTGCTTTTCGCTCAGCCTATGTCTATTTTATGGAAATTAAATTGCAAACATGAGAATGAAATTACACTGTTCTTGGCTTTACTTTCTTGTTTCTTTTTTCTTTTACAGTGATTGTGTACTTTATTATAGAAATTCACAGGTATCCATGTGAGTGAATAGGATTAATCTCTAAATTGTACACTAGGCATGCATTTACATAGATAAATTCTCATCGAATCTTTTATTACACATTACTTATGTACCATACACAAAATGTTTGCCTTGAAAATATGAAAATAAAAACAAAGCATATATATATATATATATATGAAGACAAACATGTTATTCAACTAGTCAAAAGAAAGCATCTTCTGTGGTAAGATTAATTTTGAGAAAGAAAGATGAGGGCAGGCCAGATAGTTCAGCAGATTAAAGTGTCTGCTTAGGCAGATGCAGAGACCAGGGTTAGATCCCCAACATGCCATGCAGGTCTCACCCTTGGCACACACTGAGACAGTGACTGAGACTGGGCATGGTGGCACAGGCCTGTAATCCCAGGGTCTGGGAGGCTGAAAAACAGGAGGATCACTGCGTCAGAGCTGCATAGTGTGACCTCATACCAAATGAAAAGGTATTGGAGGTAGAGGATAGTTATACCATAATGTGAATATAACTGATTCCACTGAACTTAAAAATGGCTAAAATGGTGAGCTTTTAGTTGTGCACACTTTATTACAACTAAAGTTGAATAAAAGGGTCAGCCAAATAACTCAGGGGATTAAAGCATCTGCTTAGGCAGACAAAGGGGTTAGGGATTTGATCCTTGGCCTGCCTTATCAGGGCACACTGAGACAGTGAATGAGACTGGATATGGTGGGGTGCATCTGTAATCCCAACATTTGGGAGGCTGCAAAACAGGAGGATCACTACAAGTCTGATCTGTGTAGTGAAACCCTGTAGACCCTGTACTAAATGCATAAAAAAGAGAAAAGAAAGACAGCAATAGTCTTTGCCCTCATAGGACTCACTTGCAGAGAGAAAACACATGTACCAAAGAAAAAGATGTTGTCTGGAAAGTTATCTTCCACTATGTACGGATACAGCCAGCCACTGTGTAAGGACTCATCCTCTTTGACCAAGTCGCACTTTCCAGTAATGGGAAGGTGTCAATGAGTTCCAGTACTAGACTGGTCAGATAGCTCATTAGTGGGAAAGGCAGGTCACACTGCTCAGCTATAAGATGGGGGAGTAGCAGTCCTTCCCCAAGACAGACAATTTTCAAGACATTGCAGTGTTAAAATAAACCATCTCTAAAAAATGAAAAAAAAATTCTTAAACATTAGCTCAGGATGGGAAAAACATTTTGCTGCTGTCCTTCTCTTCCCAGATAATTCTAATAAATAAATACAATTCAGCAATATTTCTTGTTTCTTTTTGAAATATTCTTATTCTTTCACTAAATAGGACAACTACACAACAAATCCAAAGGCATATCTATACACACACACACACACACACACACACTTTTCATAGCACAAACTGTCCTTGGACATGAGACGCTTGTAATATGAAAGTGCTCCTAAAGCTATTTCAGGAAAAGACTTTGACAGGTCCAAGAAAGGCAACATAGCTGGAAATTTAAAAAACACTTAAGGAGAAATGAGAGAAAATCAGGCACATGTTCAGGGTGTGTGTGTTGTGTGCACACAGCGGCTTATAGAGACTGATGTTTAGAGGGTTGTTCTATAAAAGAGAAAATCTTTACTGGATTGAAGCTAATCCCTTAATCCCTTCCATTTGTACATCAATTTACAGTTCTCCAAGCACTTTCCAACCATTATAACATTTAATCTCCACAAATGCCAGGAAAGAACATAGGTCAGGGATTAATCTGCCTTTTTAATGTAAAAGAGAAAAGATGTCATTTGGCCAAGGTCATAAAGACGGGGGGACAAAGATGCCTGGGGCCTTTAGTTCTTCTTTGTAGTCCCAGCCTCTCTACTTTTTTAAACCTGGAGGCAGATATTAATTTGATCCATACAAAGAAACTAGTAAATGGATGGAAATGTTGTGTTTTGTGCCAAGATGTTGCCACAGGTAAAATCTGAGTCTCTCTGAGATTCTGCTTATTCTCGTGTTCAGCTTCAATCACAGAAGTCTAAAAGCAGGATCTAAATATCTCTTTTTGCATACAGTGTTACGTTTCCATTCAGGATCACAATAAGAAGTTTGTCCTGAAATGTAATCAACTGTCACAGCACATATTGTTCATTTCCAGTGACAAATTCTTCTAAGCAAGACCTTGTCAGTCTTGAAGGATGTCTGATTCCTTCTTACAGACAAGCACAAACATGCTTTCCCATCACAGTCCTGTAGCAAGCGATCAGTACACAAGCCCTTAACATCCTAGAGCTTTGACCTTCAAAACTAATGAAACACAGTTAATGATGCTCTCCAGTGTGGATTTTCAAAGTGGCCCCTCTCTATGGTAACCACTTGAGTTCCAATAGAAAACTAAAACTGAGGAGCTTCCTTTACAGTTCGGGTACATGACTTCCTTATCCTCATGAGCATCTTGATTAGAATAAGCACCTACTTATTCAGCAGCTATTATCTGAGAACTTGCTACTTATCCACTATAGTCTAAAAGTGTATGGAGTAGACAGACATGGAAACGTGCATTTTTGAAAGAGACAGATAAGGACTGTAATAGAGTTATGTACAGAGGCTCTCAGATCACCAAGCAGTGGATCCCTAAACCAGGGTAGATAAAAAGATCTCCGGAAATGTGCTAGAGAAGTAACAACTATATCAAGGTCAATAAATTCTGGAAATTCACAGGTGCATGAAGAGGATCATGACCTTTTGGCCAAGGTCATAAAGACAGGGAGGGACAAAGATGCCTTGGGCCTTTAGTTCTCCTGGGTAGTCCCAGCCTCTCATTACCTCTTTAAACCAGGAGGCAGATACTAATTTGATTCATACAAAGAAACAAATAAACACATGGAAATCTTGTGTTTTGTGCCAACATGTTGCCACAGGTAAAAACTGAGTCTTCCTGAGATTCCGCTTATTATGTATTGTCCATTATTATTATGTATATTCCACAAACTGTAAATGGAAAATCAGAGGAAATAGAAGCAACATGTACGCAGAGCTAAAAATACTTTTTATCACAGTGGGGGGAAGACATTAAATAAGTAGGAGGATCTGGCATAGAAAGTAGACATTGGAGCAGATCACAGAGGCCCTTTCATGCCAAAGTAAGAAGTTAACTTTGTATCCTGTGGGAATTAGTAAGTCATCAAACCACATATACAGAAATGCAGGAGATAAGTCTAAATTCAAAAAGAATATCACTCTAGGAATTGCAAAAGTTTGTTTAGAGGAGGTTATAACTCGAAGCAGGGAAATTATCAGAATTTTGAAACAAACCAGGTTGGCACAACTGCCCAACATAAATTAAGAAGCAGGATAATTCACTGAAATTTTTAACAGGTTGAACCTGATGACCAATTACAATATTGGGTGGGGAATGCTGGGAAAAAAGCACCCAGAAAGAGGCATGGTTAGTTGAACCATGTGTAATAATCCAGCATCCTAAACTTCAGCCCAGCGCTATGTAGCTCTGTAATAGCCAACTTCTGGCTCTCTTGGTCCCTTTATTCCTATCTTTGGACCTCAGCCTACCACTGATAGGTTTCACATGGTTACCTCTTCTGGTCACAGATATAGCTCATCCCTCGAGATGTTCTGCTATTCTTCAGAGCCTGACTATGCACAGATGGGAATCCTGAGTGCTTTTCTAACCCCTACTGTCTCACCTTCTCATGACTTTCCGCACTTTCAGATCTGGTGGTTGCTCCTTCCTCCTGGTTGTTCTCTCTACCTTCTCAATCTCACCCTAATCAAAGACCCCCAGATGGGAGTTGGGGAGATAGCTCAGTAGAATAAGCACTTGCCCGGCAAGTGTACAGTCTTGAGTTCAATCTTCAGTGCCACACACACACACAACACACACACACACACACACACACACACACACGACCCTAGTTGAGTTAACATATTTTGCTCAAATTCTGCTACAAGACAATGCAAGCTGCTGGGGAGATGCCAAGCCTAACCAGTACCCATAGCTCTTCTGTAACTGAATCCAGCCCACTTCTGTACTTCCAGCTCTTCCCAGAGTGTAATTTTACTCTTCTAAATGACCTTGTGCTTGCCTTATCCTCCCAAAGACTGCAGTGTATCCATTGTATCTTAAGGATATGAAGAAAGATCCCAGGACCCAATCTGTCCAGCTGCCCCTGGTGCGCTCTGCCATCCACTACCACACAGGCCATGTTTTTGTTGCTAGTGTGGTAAGTAGAGAATGACTGATCACAATACAGCATCCGCACCTTGTATTTGAGGCTTCAAAAAGGTATAGCCATTACGTCTGGACTGAATTTTATCCTATTGAAACCTGAGTTGCTATATGACTCCTTGAACATGGTTCATTCAATTTGCAGCAGCTGTTTATTCTACTGAATGTATACCTCTACTAGATGCTGATTAAGCATTTGGACATTCGAGCAAGGGGGACAAGTTCCCTTTATCATGCAAATACTATTCTAATATAGAGGAGATGTGTGTGAAGAAATAAAAGTAGCTTAAGAAGGAGAACTAGCAAGTGGTGGCATGTTTTCCTACTGAGGAAAGTCCTCTCAGAACAGGTACAGTAGAGCTTAGGAAGGAACACAGGAAGGAGACAGTTCTGTCTGTCTCCTGAGCATCTGTAGGAAAAGCATCGTAGGCAAGGAAGGCTGCTCCTTCAGGTACTGCAAGGATAAAATAATCCTAGATAAATACATAGTTCCCACAGAAAATGTGACTTGGTTATCTATGTACCTAGAAATTAGATTTTATTTCCAAAATTCTATTCTGTAAGAATATTGCTGTTTTGTAATTTTACAGCTTCTTATTCTTTAGAAAAACTATTCGACCCTAAAACCTGAAAGAGTACATAGGAACTGAAAGGGACAGAAACTGTTCAAAGGGAAGGTACAATTGAGATGAGGGAAAGGAGAAAATAGAGAAAGAATGAAGGGAAAAAGAAACACTTATGTATGTGCTCAGGATAGCTTAGCTAATTGCACTGTGGTTTTCTGCTGGTCTATTAAGAAGAGCAGTTAGTGCTTAATTTTTCTCTCTCTTTTCATGTTTTATAATTTTTGACCATTTTCTCATGCAAGAAACCTGAGTTGTTCTGATAACCTGAACAATTAATTTGAAATCAACACTATGAAATATAACCATTGTCAAATTACTGTTATTTTGTTTGGTGCAATTACATATTGTTTCAATAATTTTTTACTATCATTTTATATTATCTTTAAAAATAAAAGAAATATATATAGAAAGATATCTATATCTATATCTCTATCTATCTATCTATCTATCTATCTATCTATCTATCTATCATCTATCATCTAAAACCTGGGGACTGTGGAAACAGCTCAGTGATCTAAGTGTCTGCCTGGCATGTGTAAGGAACTGAGTTTGGACCCTGGCCCAGCATGCACTGGTCCAGTGCTGTGTTGGCCACTGAAACTAGGCATCGTGTCACACATATGTATCCTAGTTCTGGGGAGGCTGAGACAGGAGGATCACTATGAGTCCAAGCTGCATAACAAGACCTTACACCAAATAAATAAATACATGAATAAATAAATCTTTCTAAAAAAAGAAAATGAAAGAAGAACTACTTGGTACATTAGAAAAGAACACAGAATTTGAAGGCAGGACTGATGAAATTTAGCTGGATTTTTTTCAGATTCAGACTTGAACTCAGGACTTTACCCTTGCCAGACAGGTGCTTATGCCACTGAGTTGTCTCCCTGGCCCACAGGACTGATGAAATTTAATTGTCATTTTCACCTCCTTACTTACGTTTATTTAGGTTGAGTATTTTACTTCTTTCAGCCTCAGCTTCCTTACCTGTGTGTATTAAGGATGCAAGTCTCTTTGCCAGATATTTTACTGAGACCCAACTGAGATAAGAGACGAGCAGCAAATTCTTTTAGGAATAATATGCCTTTAATATATATCATTTTTTCTGGTGTTCACTAAAAAAGCATAAGAGTATTACAAGTCAGAATGCAATTAGAGGCCAGCCAAATAGCTCAGAGGATTAAAGCACCTGCAAGCAGGCATGGGGGCCAGGGGTTTGATCCCCGGGCCTACCATGCCGTCCCTGATGGCAATTGATCCTGGGCGTGGTGGTGCGCACCTGTAATCCCAGCTCTTGGGAGGCTATAAAGAGGTGGATCACTATGAATCTGATCTAGTAGTGAGATCCTGAACACCCTGTAGGCCCTTAAATAAAAGACAAACAAACAAACAAACATAAAAGAATGCTATTAGAGCTATGAACTTAATATCCTCATTTTTCCTTAATATCCTCATATTTATGAGAAATACTTTAATGAATACAATGGCATAAGTTCAAGAATCACAATATTTGTTCTACTGAACGTACTTCAAAGTGTAAAATGAAAGACCATCTCACCAGAGTCACAGTCTGCTCAAGCGTACATATTTCTCAGGACCTCAGGTATTACCAAGGCCAGCAAACAAAGAAGGAAAATTGTCTGGGGTTAGCCCAAGGTCAAGTTGCCCTTTACTTCCTTTACTGAAGGAAATAATAATTAGGACTTGACATTTTTTAGTGATCTCTATGTGCCTTCACTTACCCATACTACACGTGCAGTCATTGGAAAGACTCTGAATGCTGAATGTTTTTCTTGGTACTCAACCTCTGCATCCTGCAGGTTCCCAGCTTTGCTCACAAAAGAGATGATTTGATGCCTCTGATCTGAGCAGTCTCCTCACTTTGGTCTTTAGCTTTGTTTTCCTTTTCAGTGTCTCATCTGCATACTTCTGTGTTGTTAGCACCCAGAATCAATTTATTAAAAAATTATCTTTTCTGGTGGCCATGAACAATCTCAACTAGGAAACACGTTGGCTCTTCATGCAGCAGGTGAGCTCCCTTAGTTCTTCCTCATGCTCAAAACAGAGAGACTCATTCTGCAGTGATGTGAATGGTGTTAGGGGTGCAAGGAAAAGCATCGGGACTGACAGTGGTCTCTGCCCAGTGAAGAAGGCAGTAATGGTACAAAGGAAGGACAACAAACAAATCATTGCACATTCTATGCTACCATGCATTTCTAATTTGCAAATGAAAACCTGAGGATTACACATGGCACACAGCAAACAAGCCCAATCTAACCCACATCACAAGGCTAACAGATGGCCAAGCAAAGATTTAAAAGATGACTGACCTTGGATGGTAAGATAGCTCAGTGGACTAAGCACCTGCTTAGGCAAGCATAGGGACCAGCGTGTGATACCCAGCACCACATGCTCTGCCGGCCCCAGCTATGAAGCCGCCACCTCCTCCTCTTCCTCCTCCTCCTCCTTCTGAACCAGGAATTGAACTCAGGCCCTTCCTCTTGCCAGGGAAGCACCTATTCCACTGAGCCATCTCCCCAGTCCAACTTCTGCAAACTTCTGCTTTAAAGGACTTTTCATCTGTCATGTTCCATCTCTGCTTTTGACTACATTTAGTATACATTTGTCAGCTTATTTTAACATGTGACCTCTTTGTGCCATTTTGTATTTTTCAAATGCAATCTATGAAATGCTAAAGTTATCAGCAATGAAACAGCTAATTGGAAAGATCCCAAGTAATGCACAGCTGTACTCAGTAAATCTTGGAGTTGACTAGTGATTATTCTCCAAGAAAGCCCACAGGCTCATACAAAATGTCAGAAAAAAGTGAAGGCACCAGATGAGGCTTCCAAATTGAGCTTCCAGAGCCATGGGCCTGTGGGGATTCTCAGGTGCTCAGGGAGCAGCCAACGGAAGGTGCAGAGATGCTGTGGCTCAGGTAGCTGCCTTACGGACTTCAGAGTCCAATTCTAACTAAGAATCATTGCTTGAACAAGAAAATGTTCAGAACCTCTCGCATTCTAATAAAAAGGGACGGTTGCTGGTGTTGCCCCTAGGTAAGTAGTTGTTTATCATGTCACCTATTACATAGCATGAATCAATCCTTCTCTTTACAGTAACTGGACTTGAAAACACTTTACACAAGTAAGATAAGTACTTAAGAGGTTTATTTCTCACTCAGGTAATGGTCAGCTAAGGGTAGTTCCTGGAAAGTGTGCAAGCCCACAAGAAGATTCCGTGACATCTGGAAGGAGACAGGTCGTGGTCACAGAACCCTACATGAGGCAAGATCCTGCCACTGACATACTGGACATCAGTAGAGCAGGCTAATTTGTGAGAAGGGCAAGCAGATAGCGGCTATCTGAGGGATTCTCTCCCAGCAGGTGTTCAGAGTGCAACCAAGTATCCCTCACCAGGGAAAGAATCATCTGTTCTACTCTACGCACCATATTACTCCAACCCTTAATTCCTGATTTCTCCATTCATAGACTATCATGCAAAGTCTTTATGCTATAGCTATATAATTATTAGAAATACACTTGCTTTCTGGCATTTATAAGACAAACAACATTTCTGCTATTGCACCTACTATTACTATTAGTAAACATTTATTTTTTTCTCACTTAAATTTAACTTGACATAATTTGTTATGAATACACAAAGACAACAAACTTTTAAAGCATCATATTGACTAAGATTCTGGCAAAAGCTTTATGTAACAAGATACAGCATACCAGGTCTGCCACTCAACTTGTTTGCAAGTCTCAGCTACAATAAGAATGTTTAAAATAAAAACTTAAAATATGTTTTTTATATGATAAATATCTTGGCAAAGGTGTCACTAAACATAGTAATGAACTTGAGACAGTACAAATAATAGTTAACAAAAGCTAAACAAAAGCCTGAACAAAATTCACACTCACAAAAATAAAATTAAAAAAAAAAAAACTATCACTGGTTACCTAAAAATATCCTGATTGGTTAAAACTTAACAATATAAAACATGCATTTTAGAATCTTTAGCTATAAAGTTCAAAAGTACCAGTGTCTATATGAAACAGTTCCTCACCAAAGCCGAAGTGCAGTCAAAAATTAATTCAAATGACATACCCATCTCTAAAAAAATTAAATAAAAAAGAGGATACAAATGAAGGACCATTTTGTATCTGTATACATAAAATAGTTGGGATAGATATATGCTACTTTGTCTTAATTCAGTGAGAAAAAAGATTTGTACTAATACTGTTTAGAGAGGATATCATGTCTGCATCTTGTACTACGAATAACCACTACGATGACAACAAAATGCAGTGTATTAATTATTGAAACTGTCCTATTAATTAGTTTTGAAACTGCCTCATTGCTATTTGTTTCTCAATAAAATTAGTAAAAAAAAAATTCTAAAGCTAAAAACCATTCAGTTTTTGTTGATGTGGAGGTGTCAACTCAGAGCTTTGGAGCTTTCTCATGCTACAAAGGGCAGTTTCTTGGTTCACTCAAAGCAGCAGATGCCATCAAGCCCAATAAAGGGCAAGGGAGCTCGCACCCAGCTCTGACCTCCCAGGAAGCATGACTACCGTGTCGACAAAAGTAGGAGGTGTGAGGACCAAAGACACACTATTTTTGCCAGTTAAAGTGATAGAATATCACCCCTCCCTCCACCCTAAAAGCTCCTTCCTGAGGTAAATAAAAATTATACAGGGGTAAAAATTAAGATACACTCATCTACAGAGTAAAGACCTCAAAATATCAATGTAATCCCTACATTAAAAAATTTAACTAGAGTCATATGGCCATTCCTGATTACATCTTAAGATGTATCCAGATTCATTTCCTATTGATTTATTACTAGATACTTCTATTCAAAAATATAAGCTTTATTCCCAAATATTTTAACCACAAGTGTGACAGCAGTGTGTTATCTCCACACAGTGGAGGAGAAAAAGTAGATGTTCAAGCAGCAAGCAACAATTATGGCCCTTTCACATAGCGGAATTGAAGTGCCTATTGAATAGTCCAGGAACAATTCAAAGAACAGGGCGATTCATGCATGTTATAAATATATTGTAATTTCACAGATGAAATTTCTTTAGACACTGCACTTTCTTCATAGGGGAGTACTGGTTATTGTTAATATTATGGTGACTTAAGACTTCAACTAGCAGCCTCCTCCTCCTCTTCCTCTTCCTCCTCCTCCTCCTCCTCCTCCT
>NW_004524730.1:4840167-4850898 GCF_000260255.1 Octodon degus | reverse complement strand
CTTCTTCTTCTTCTTCTTCTTCTTCTTCTTCTTCTTCTTCTTCTTCTTCTTCTTCTTCCTGTGTTTCTTATGTTCCTTTTTCTTTTTTGTTCTTTTCTGATGCTTTTTCTTGTTCTTCACTGCTTTTCTTCTTTTCTGCTTGTGCCTCTTCAATCTGATCTGATTCTGACAAGGACTCAGATGAAGAAGGTTTATCCTCAAGATACATCTTTCTTTTCTTGGTAAGTCTTTTAATGTCCTTTTCTTTCTCAGTTGCATCTTTAGACTTGTTTTTCTTTTTTAAGCTATCCTTACTATCTGACTCAGTTTCTGACAGGGACCTTTCTGTAGATTTATATGAATGGTTCTTCTTTTTCTTTCTCTTTTTTTCTTGCTTCTTTCTCTCATCCTCAGAATCTGAAGAACTACTGGAAGAATCAGAACTTGATGAAAAAGCTGAATATCTACTGGATTTCTTCTTTACTTTCTTCTTTGTATGTTTTTTTTTGAGCTCTCATTTCCACTGAATAATTTCTCTCTGTGCTTTTCTAGTTCTTTTTTCCAATTCTCTTTAATTTTTTCTTCAAATTGAGCCAAATCTCTAGAGCTTCTTTTTTTTCTTATCTAGTTGATCTTTCATTTCTTCCCAAGTAGATCTGGGTCGATTCAGATAATCCTGGATGGCTGGCCCTTAAGACTGGATTAGAACTCTTGATCTGGACATTGCTATTGGACTCAGGCAGGCCACACCATTGTCAAGTTTTCCCAGGTGCCAGATGGAGGGCCCAGTTAAGACTGCAAAGCCAG
The DNA here is from genome assembly GCF_000260255.1 of Octodon degus. Classification (NCBI taxonomy): domain Eukaryota; kingdom Metazoa; phylum Chordata; class Mammalia; order Rodentia; family Octodontidae; genus Octodon; species Octodon degus. The sequence goes on along the minus strand of NW_004524730.1, from coordinate 4,850,112 downwards.
ACTGGGCTACAGAAGCAGCCAAAACAGGCCTGCTACGAATGCTTCTGCCACCACCCCCAATAAACATTTCAAAATATAAAATATTATCCTATAGGTTTCACATAAACTTTCTAAGTATTTCTTATGATACTTCAAAGACTATTACTATATTTAATTTTTTAAAGAGAATAAAACAGTACAAAAATTAGAAACAATAAAGAATTTCATGAAACAAAATGATAGAAATTCAACAATGATTGTTATAATATTGTGTATTGTTACCTTCAAATTAGTTGTTCAAATTACCTCATATGAGCATTCAAACTTGGTCAAAAAACTAAAAAGGGGAGAGAAAAAATTTAAGCATTAACTGCTTCTTCCCATAGAGCAGTAGAAATCAGCAGCACAATTGTCAAAGCTATGTTACAAAGCATTTCTAATTTGCATATGTATATCTGAGGTTTACATATGTCACATAGCAAACAAGCCCAATCTAACCCACATGACAGAACTAACAGATGGCCAAGCAAAAAGACAAGAAATTATATATGTACTTTTCCCTCTCTTCTTTCTTTTCTCTTTTCCCTCATCCCAGTTGTTCCTTCCCTTCGAAAAGATTCTTTTCCTTCCACAGTATCTATTTTACCTTTCAGATTTTATTTACTCTTTCAGGTTCTTACACTTGGCAGACAATGTTTACATATGCAGGTCTGATTTATTTCACCTATGAGTATGGTCTCTAGTTGCAACTATTTACCTATAAAAGCATCAAGTTTATCTTTCATCTTGAGATGAAAGACCTGAAAAGTAAAGAATTTAAGTTACTTGCTAGAAGCTGCAACAATATTTAAACAACTACACATCTAATTCTGGAATCCAAATCTTTTTTGTATGGTTAGTCCTGCTTCTGCGGAAAATAATAACTATTAATGAACATATTTATCATTATTATTAACCATTGTTTCAGTTAGCCAGAATTTGTTAGCATCTCATTTCCTCAACCAAAAATGAAAAGAAATAAAACAGAAGCTGTGGAGTGTGGAGGAAAAGCTCCTACATCGTTCATCATACCTGAACAGGGTCTGGTGGGTCCCCATAAACCTGTGATTCTTGATTTCCTGTGGTGTTGGTCTTTTCCAACAGGTGCTACAAACTCAATCAGAGTTTATGGCATTCTAGTTATTTTGGATACTTATTATAGCAATCTTTTTTTCCCTGGAAACATTCTCTCCCAGATGTATAGTAGGATATATATATATATATATATATATATATATATATATATATATATATAGCTTCCATTAAACATTTGCTACTCTCTGTATTGCTGAAGACATTTCATAGACACTTTTTATCTAACTTGGAACTCACCTTTTTTGTGTGAAATTGGGGATTGAACTCAGGCCCTTGCACCTTCCAGGGAAGCACTTATTCCATTGAGCCATCTCCCCAGCTCTTGGATCTCACTTTGGTAGGCAGGAAAGTGCAGTGCCTCCTCTCTTCCTGGATCCCTGATCAAGGGTCCTGTCATGTTTGCAGGGCTCCTTCACCTCCAAAGGTGGAGTACAGCACAGCCCTTCAGCAGTGACTCTTTCGTGAGCTCAACAAGAAAATATTGTTTGTGCCTTAAGAAATGTAGCCAAACTTCCCCCAACTGCCGCCATCTCAGCAAAAGCTTAAGAACTTAAGGTTTCAGAACTCGGGAAAAAAGAACCCAAGACTGCAAAACCCTGCTCAGAATCCTTGGGAAAACAGATACTGGTGTGTTACTGGTCTTCTCTGGATCCCAGAAAAGAATTTCAGGTTCAACTATCAGTAGAGCAGGACTCACAAAACCGCTCAACCCCAGACAGACAGACCCTGACTTTGTTACAGCCAGTGACATTTCTTTGTGGACATTTATGGGTTCTGCACTTGGTCAGAAAAGGAGAGGGTGACAGAGAAAGATCATTGCACTGAGCTGATCACTTGAATATATGTATTCTGAAGAAAATTTCCAACATATTAAAAATAACTGCTTTTTATTTATTCTGTTATGAGTTTAGTACTGATTTTGCTATTATTAGGATTTCTTTTATATTAGTGTTGTGCACTGTTTTAGTACTTATCACAGTGAGTACTGTGGCTCATCACATTTATAGACTTCACCAATAAAATGCAACTATTCACTAAGCAAACCTCACCCACAGTGATGGAAATCCAGGTCCTGTATTACACACCAGATTTGTGATTGAATAAATACTCCTAAATTCTTGCAATACAGTGGATGTGGGGAGAGTTGGACAGATTCACAACAATGATACTCCTATTCATGAGGTACAAACTTTCATGCTTTTCCCACCCAGATGCAGACTTAACAGAAAGGCTGTGTACCAATCAGCTATATTGAAGAAATAGAGAGTCAGGGTCCTCCAGAAGAAGAGACATCACTAGTTTATTGGTTTTTCTACCTTTTATCACACACATGTGTCTAGAATCAGGGTGCAACTGTGTACTAAAAAAAATTGTAGCTTCCAACTGAGCTGGTTTAGAAACATCATGAGGCTGAAGACTGCACTGCTGGAACCTCAGCGACCATCTTCTTTGACCCCGTGATTGTTTCCATTTCCTCTGAGATTGCTACTGACTCAAAACATAGAACATTGTACAATTAGGACCCATCAGGGCCCTGGTCTAGGACCAGCAATCTGCTTCTCAGAGGTGTGATGACAGAATAAAATGCAGACAAAATGTATATGTTTTAGTTACAAGAGGTACTAGGAGGTACAAGCCTGTTAAAGACTAAGACCATAAGACATATTGCTCTTGCCCTCTTTTCGGTGCACAGCTGTTGGTACTGTGCTGAGTGACTACAGTTGTGGTGGACTTCTGATGAAGTCAAAGTTCTAGAATGAGGAGAAATGCATTTTTGGAAAACTATATAGAAACAGATCATGGTTAACTAGTAACTGGTTTGGTTGATGACTATAACTACAGCGCTGGAAGGAATTTTGGTGATCTGCAGCTGATGTTTTGTCTTGCTTTGAGGTGCCAGGTCTTTACAGTTTGCTGCTTTTGGCTCTGGCTTTTCACTTAAGGATCAATCCATCTGTAAGCCAACCTCAGATTCCACCACCTGTCACTTAGTCTTTGGATGGACTTGCAATTCAATTTGTTTATTTTATTTTATTTATATTTTAGAGAAAGGTTTACAGGGTGTTCAGGGCCTCACTACTAGATCAGACTTGTAATGATTCTCCTGTTTACAGCCTCCCAAGAGCTGAGATTACAGACACAAGTCACCACGTCCAGCCTCAATTGCTGTCTCAGCATATCCCGGGGGCGGGGCTGGCAAGGCAGGGCTGGGGATTGAACTTCCAGACCCTGTGCCTGCTTGCAGGCACTTTAATCCACTGAGCTATTTGGCTGGCCCTTTGATTCAATTTATTATTATGTCAATTTATTAATATCAAAGATTGCCCGCTCTTCATTGTGTTAAGCTGGTCCTCAGAACAACCTCACACATTCTAGGAATTTATTTTATCTTTGAACCATGTCTTCCCTAGAAATACAACTGGCAAGGATGTCCATGGTGATATTTGCTCATTTCTTCAAGAGGGGAAAAAACGGTTTTATCACAACAAGAGATATGAAATACAGAACTCTGCCACATCCAGCACTGAGGATTAAGAGCTGTCTCTTACTTTTCTCTCATTTCTGGGACAAAATACCCACCATTCAAAATTAAGGAAAGAAAGATTTATTTAGCTCACAGTTAGTGGGAGTTTCAGTCCATACTGGGCTGGCTCCAAGGCAGAGTGTGACATGGCGGATGTCAGCCCTTCATTGCAGTGGAAAATAGCAAAGAGCGAAGGGAAGAGCACCAAGTCTTTCTCCCTTCTTTACATTGTATTCAGGTTACCCACATCAGGGTGGGTGTAGCACTCACATCCATAATCCCTGCAATAATTGATCACAAATTCTGGAAGCTACCCCAATGACTGCATGAGGCTTTGGTGGGGACAACTAGACACAAACCATACCAAGAGCTAATGTTGGGACAGATGAATGTAAAGGTCATTATGGTAAATGGAATAAACTAGACACAGAAAGACAAGTTCTTCGTGATCTCACCTAATTGTAGAATTTAAGATAATTGATTTTATAGAAGCTGAGAGTACAGCGTGGTACCTGGATTTTGGAGAAAATATTGAAGACAGAGGGAAAGGAAGGTCACTGAATGTATACATAATTGAATAGGGATACAAGCTCTGGTTATCCAGTGGTGTAGTGTGAATATGGACAACAATGACAATGACAGTAATAGAGCTTTTCTGGCACAATTTAAGAACATTGGTTGACTGTAGGCAGCCTATGGGGACTCTTTCTTAGCCCCCAGTGCACAGGCGTGGAGCTTCTGCCAGTACTGGACAAAACTTCTAAGAACTTACGAAGATTCTGTGTGGCCTGCAGGACACAGAACATCTATGATCTGTGGGGCCAGCAAATGCAGGTGAGAAACTTTCCCGGTGCCATTTAAGAACTTTGGTGGATTCTGGGCAGCCTGCAGAACTCTAGCAAGCTCTGAGCTTAGTTTCCAGCATGGAGCTGTGGAACTTGTGCTGGTGCTGATACAATCTTTTAAGATTTAAGAGGACTCTGAGTGGCCTACAGGATGTAGGAGAGCAAGGATCTGTGGGCCCAGTGTGAGCAGGTGCCAAGATTTCTTGTAGCTACTTAAGAACTTTGGCGGATTCTGGGAAGTCTGTGGAAGTTGGTCTGTATGATTACTGGGAGCTTCAAAAATGCCAAAAGGTAGGCAGAAAAAATAATCTTAACCCTCTAGCCCACCTAGAACAAAACCAGGAGACAAAAACATACAAAAACTTGGAAATCACAGCCTGAGTGTTCTGAAATGATAGTAACTGAGATAAAGAAACGAGTCCATCAGGGTATAGAAAAAATAAGATCTGAAATAATCTCTCAGGTCAAAAAAAAATGACAACAATCATGAAAGAATTGTTCAGCATAGCTAAAGAAGACGTAGATTAAAAAATAGAGGAGAATAAAAAATGATGGAAATACTGAATGAAGAATACAGCAGGGGGCTGGTGAGATGGCTCAGTGGTCTAAAGCACCTACTTAGAACAAGCTTAGCAAAGCACAGGGACCACGGTTCAATCCCCCAGCACCACATGCCAGCCAGCCCCGCCCCCTGGTGGGCTGAGCTGGACACACACAAACACACACACACACACACACACACACACACACACACACACAAATAAATAAATAAAATAAAAAAAAATTAAAAAAAGAATACAGCAAAGAATTAGAACACATGAAACAGATTCAAACAGATATACAGGAAATTAGGAACTCCTTCTAAAGCTAGCAGAACCATATGAATGAAACTGAAGATAGACTATCAGACCTTGAAAACAGTGGTGAAGCTAATGAGCCTGAAAGGAAACATCTCTTAAAATTAACAAGCAACCAGGAAGTTACAATTCAGAAGCTACAAGATGGCACAAAGAATAACAAGGCAACATTCTTAATACAAGAATAATAAATGTCAATGAAGCAGCAGGAGACAGCACAAATGACATAAAAAGACTATTTGCAGAATTACTAGCAGAAAATTTTCCAAACATGAGAAAAGAACTTGACATCAGTGAGCTATATAGAACTCTGAACACCCATAATCACACTAAATCTATACCTAGACACATAATAATCAAGAACTTGGAAATTTAGCAAAATAATAGAATATTAAAAGCTGCTAGATAGAAGACACAGATTACCTACAATGGAAAGCCCATCAGAATCATGGCAGATTTCTCAACACAAACCATCAAATCAAGAAGAAATTTGAGTCTATTATTTCAGGTCTTGAGAGAAAAATAACTTCCAACCCAGAATGATGTAGACTGCAAAACAATCTATATAATTCAATAGCAAAATAAAATCCTTGCATAACAAAGAACAATTGAATAAATATATTACCACAAAACCAACCCTACAAAGAGTATTGACAGATATTCTAGAAAGAGACAGAAATGATCACAGCTTCAAGAACAAAAGAAAAGAGCTAACAAACAGAGCAAGTAATTAAAAAGAGGGAAATATACAGAAACTATAACAGGAAAACAACATTGTGCTAGTGGCGTTTGTTAATAGAATATCAAGGGACTGGTGAGATGGCTCAGTGGTTTAAAGCACCTACTTAGAACAAGCTTAGCAAAGCACAGGGACCACGGTTCAATCCCCCAGCACCACATGCCAGCCAGCCCCGCCCCCTGGTGGGCTGAGCTGGCCACACACACACACACACACACACACACACACACACACACACAAATAAATAAATTAAAAAAAATAAATAAGAATATCAAGTCTACATCTTATACAGCAATTAACCACTAGGAAGAATGTATGCAATGTGTTAATTATTGAAACTGTCCTACAAATTTGGTTTGAAACTATCTCATTGCTATTTGTTTCTCAATAAAATTATGGAAAAAAATCTAAGGAAAAAAAAGATAAGCTAATATATATCAGTTTTAACCATCAGTGTAAATGGCCTCAATTCACCAATCAAAACAAATAGACTAGTAGAGTGGATTAAGAACCAAAATCCAACAATATACTGCATACAAGAAACACATTTAATGTAAAAGCAAATTCACAGACTAGAAGACAAAGGAAGGAAAATAATTGTCTATACCACAACAAATCAACAACAACAACAAAAAAAAACAGAAGTAGCTATCTTAGTTGCTGACATATCATTTTCAAACTGCAAATCATTCACAGAGATAAAGAAGTCCACTGCACATGTGTTAAAAGAAAACGGCAAGAGGAGGACATAACAACTATAAATATATATGCAACCAATGCAGAAGCACCCACCTACGTAAGAAAATTTTAAGAGACATGAAAAATCAAATGACCAATAATGCAATGGTAATGGTGGGCTTTAACACGTCACTCACAAAAAAAGAGATCAACAAGGCAAAAAGTCAGCAGAGAAATATAGAACTAAACCAATCTTGTGAAGAAATTGACTTTGTAGACCTTTGCAGCACATTTCACCCAGCAACAACAAAACACACATTCTTCTTAGCTGCACAGGGGACATTCTATAAAATAGACAATATACCATCACAGAAAGCATTCTTTTTTTTTTCCACCACCACTACTACCTTTAGTAGTTTGTTTGATTTTTTTTTTATTTCTCCAGAGTAAAAATGCAACATAAAGTTCCTTCTGAACCACTAGTTAGAGTTCAATATCAGTTCACTTGGGGAAAAAAAAATCTAACCATGTTTATATGCACACAGACCCACAAATAAGTATACTTCAATGAATACAAAAACACACAGGCATGAACATTTGAACTAGAAATTAGTAAATAGTTCGATTTTAGTACTTCAATTATATAAATTAATGAGGTAGTTGGGAAACTTAACCACCTATGATGACTTGAAGAATTTTGTCTCTTATATTTAGTGATTCTTTTTTTTAAACTGTATTTGGTACAGGGTCTCACTATGCAGCTTGGACTGAAAGTGATCCTCCTGTTTTCAGCCTCCCCAGCTCTGGGATGACAGGCATGCTCCACAACACCTGGACATGGTCACCTGCTCAATGCACCCAGGCACAGGACCAGCAAGGCATGAGGTACCCAGGATTGAACCCCAATCCCTGTGCTTGCCTAAGCAGGCACTTAGTCTGCTGAGCTATGTCACTGGCCCTCACTTAACGATTCCTGATAAACATATTCCACCCAATATGGAATCACAAAGCATTCTTAAGCAAATACAAAGGAATTGAAATTATCCCATACATACCATCTGAACCACAGTGAAATTATTAACAAAAACTAGAAAAACAACATAAACACATGGAAATTAAATAACAACCTACTAAACAACCAGTGGGTCACAGATGAAATTAAAAATATTTACAATCGAATGAAAATGCAGATAAAACCTATGGAAACCTGCAGGACACAGTGAAACTGTCTTAAGAGGAAAATTACATTGATATTTTAATGGGATATTTGCACATTAGGAAAAGAAAACAAGCCCAAATAAATGATTTTATGCTGCACCTCAAGCTCCTAGAAAAAACAGAGCAAGTCAAGCCCAAAGTCTAAAGAAGGTAGAAAATTATAAAAATTAAAGCAGAAATTAATGCATTGGAGATGAAGAAAACAATACAAATAATAAATGAATCAAAGAATTGGTTCTTTGAAAGAATAAACAAACTTGATAAATGCCTAGCCAACTTAATAAAAAAAGTAAGTAAAAACCCAAATTTGTCAGGGCTGGAGAGATAACTCAGTAGAATAAGCACTTGCCTGGCAAGTGCAGGGTTCTGAGTTCAATCCCCAGTACTGCAAAAATAAATAAATAAATAAATAAATAAATAAATAAAACCTAAAATTCATGCAATGAAGAATGAAAAAGGGTGAAATCACTGCAGCCACTAGAGAAATTCAGATCATCATTACCCACTTCCAAAATCTTCATTCTCACAAGATGAAAAACCCAGAACAAATGGATAGGTTCCTAGGTACATACAACACAAAAAACTGAGTCAAGAAGATGTACAAACTCTGAATAACCCAATAATAAGAAATGAAATTGAAAATGTAATGAAAAACCAACCAACAAAGAAAAGCCCAGATCCCAATAGATTCACAGCAGAATTCTAAAAGAAATTTAGAGAAGATTTAATGTCAACTTTTCTCTTACTTTTCAGTGAAATAGAAAGAGAAACATTTCTCCCAAACTCATTCCTGGAGGGAAGTATTACTCTGATTCCAAACAAGGAAAACATACAACTCAAAAAGACAACTACAGGCCAATTTTTCTATTGAATATGGATACAAAATGCTTAATAAAATTCTAGCAAATAGAATGGAGCAAATCATCAAAATTATACATCATGACCAAGTGTGATTTATTCCAGGGATTCTGGATGGTTCAACACCCAGTTCCATAAATGTAACACACTGTATCAATAGAACCAAGAACAAAAAGCACATGATTATCTCAATAGGTACTCAAAATGCTTTTGGCAAAATCCAACACACATTCATGATAAATACTCTATAGATAATCAGAATAGATGGTCTACATCTCAACCTGATAAAAGTCATCTTTGAGAAACCAAGAGAACATCATACTAAGTGGGCAAAACCTGAAGGCCATCACTTTAAAATCAGGAAAAACACAAGGATGTCCACTGTCTACACTCCTATTCAATACAGTTCTGGAAATGATAGCCAGAGCAAATAAACAAGAGAGAAAAATTAAAGGAGTAAGTTTTGGAAAAGAAGAAGTAAAATTATCATTATTTGCAGATGACATGATACACTAAATAGAGGACCCCAAAACTCCACCAAGAATCTTATAAATTTAATCTCCAAATTCAGCACTGCAGCAGGATACAAAGTCAACATGCAAAAATCAGAAGCATTTTATATACAACTAATGAACGTACTGAGAGAGAAACTAAGCAAAGCATGCCTTTCACAATAACATCAAAAAAAAAATGAAATACTTGGGAATCAATCTCAAGAAGAATGTAAAAAATCTATACAGTGAAAATTATGGTACTCTGAGGAAAGAGCCTGTAGAGTATTTGTGAAAATGGAAAGGTATCCCATGCTCCTGAGTAGGAAGAAAGAACACAGTCAAAATGGTCATACTCCCAAAATTGTTATGCAGATTCAATGCAATCCCAATTAAAATACCATTAGTATACTACATAGAACTAAAGAAAACATTCTTCTAATTCATTTGGAAACAAAAGAGACTAAGAATATGAAAAGCAATCCTGGGAAACAAAGGAAAGGCAGGAGGTATCACAATCTCTAACTTGAATTTTTTTTTTCTTTTCAAAGTTTTATTGATAAACATATAGCAATGAGACAGTTTCAAATCAAATCGAAAGTACAGTTTCAACAAATAATAC
>NW_004524730.1:4825659-4833092 GCF_000260255.1 Octodon degus | reverse complement strand
GTTAGGACTGGGTCTGGGGGCTCCGGGAACTCGGCAGAAAATCCTACTCGGCGGGCGGGGTGGGGGAGGCACTGCGGAGTGGTGGGGGGCAGCCCGAGGGGCTGGGAGAGGGTCCGGCCCACGCTGCGGCTGGGCTGGGACTCTCTAACTTGAAATTATACTATAAAGCTACTGTGATAAAATCATCATAGTGGCATAGAGATACACCTAAGTATCAATGGAACAGATTAGAAGATGCAGACATAACTGCAAACACACTCACCCAACTTATCTTTGATAAAAAGATCAAACATGCTCACTGGAAGAAAGATAGCCTCTTTAATAGATGATTCTGGATATTGGTCTTAATAATCCAGCAGAAAAGTATAAAAATGAGGTATAAAAAGTAAAGTCATATTAATATGCTGAACTGTAAAAGGCTCAAGTCAACAACTTCTGACATTGCCAGTCCTATGGATAACCAACTACTATTATGGGTTACTGGACTATATCAGATTGTTTTTGCTGAATTCACACAACTACAATATTTAAATGGCAATGGAATACCCATCTCTGACAAAACTAAACAAAAAAAGGATACGAATGAAAGACCATTTTATATCTGTATAACAAAAGAGTTAGGATACATATACAGCTACTTTCTCTTAATTCAATGAGAAGAAAGATTTGTACTAATAATGTTTGGACAGGATATCCTGTCTGTACTTTGTACTATGAATAACCACTATGAAGAAAACAATATGCAATGTATTAATTATTGTAACTGTCCTACTAACATGTTTTGAAACTGTCTTATTGCTATATGTTTCTCAATAAAATTAATAAAAAGAAAATTTAAAATATAGGTCTTGAAAAAACTGGCTTTCCACATGCCAAAGGCTAAGACTTGACCCATGAGTATCACCATGTACAAAACTACGTCAACATGGGTCAAAGATTTAAATATTAGAACAGAAACACTTAATCTTCTGAAAGAAAATGTAGGTAGAAATGTTAAAGACAAAGGGGTAAGTAGAGAGTTGGTGAACAAAAACCAAACTGTACAGTAAATACTTCAAAGAATCAACAACTTGGGTCTCATCTTTTTGAAAAAATCCTGCACTTCAAAGTAAATCTTCAAGAGTCAAAATAAAATCTACAAGTTGGGAAAAATTACGGGTGATTTTCCCTCCAGCAAAGACCTTCTGTCTAGAACATATATAAAGAATTTTAAAAAACTCAGAGCCCCCAGTTTAAAAGAACCCATTCACAAATGGGCATCTGAGATGAATATACAGTTCTCAGAGGATGAGATACAGATGGCAAGTAAATATATCAAAAAACTATACAGCATCATTGGTCATACAAGAAATGCAAATTAAACAATACTGACATGCATTTCACTCCATAAAGCATGACTAACATCGAGGAGTCAACCAATCACAAATGCTGAAGGGACTATAGAGAAAAAGGAACCGTTCTGCACTGTTTTTGGATGTGCAGACTGGTACAACCACTATGGAAATCAATGTGAAGATTCCTTAAAATGCTAGGATTGGAGATTCCATTCAGTCCAGCTATTCCCCTCCTTGGTATTTTTCCAGAGCAACTGAAAACCTCATACCACAGCGACAGATATGTACTCATGTTTATAGTGGTGCAATTTGTCATAGCTAAATCCTGGAAGCAACCCAGATGCCCATCTACTGAAGAATGGTAAAAAAGATGTGGCATTTTTACTCAATGGAGTTATTATTCAGAATAGATTTGAGTCTTTTGTTGGTAAATGGATACAACTAGGTAATATACTTCTAAGTAAAAAGAAATCAGAACAGCATGAACAAACACTTTATTGTATCCTTAGAGTGAGAACTGGAAAGAGAAAAATGGAATATGGAAGGTATAATAGATACTGGTAAAAGTGAATGAACTTATATAGTTAGATTTATAAATTTTTGTGTAAAAATATGTAATTGTTTATTCCTATTTTTTAAAAAAAATATTTATGTATTCAGTTTTCTTCACATTCTGTAGTGATGTAAAGTTTAACATATCAATACTTGAGGGAATATACCTGTTCCATGTTATGACTAAGATGTTTGATATTCAGACAGATAGTGAGTCTAAGCTTACCTGCCTACGTTATAGGGTAATAATATCATTAAGCTTCTCTTCTGGAGGGTTAACAACTTAAGAAGGCAGACCAAAAATTAATAAAAAGAAGGGCTGCAAGGACAGCCAACATTTTGATCCTAGCCATTCAAGGTGAGTGAGGACTCAGGACATAAGAGAACGTGTACTGTAACATCATGTAACTGAGTGGCACCACAAATTTTCTGATCATGAAGATTATGGCGCCACAGAGGAAAGTGATTGATGATGTAGGATATTCACATGGAGAGAAAACATTCTCTTGGTCTTTCACAGAGAACAAATTGGTCGAGCAATGGCCGTCACTCATCCACATGGCTGACACTGACAAAGGATCTACAAAGTGCAGTAAGGGATTTCAGGGTAAATCCTGAGGGGACTTGACTGACCTTGTCAGATACAAAAGTTACATTGCTTGTTATGTAGGTCTTGTTTTATCTTGGTCTTAGCCATACAGCAGAGAAGAATAAAAACGAGGTATAAAAAGTAACGCCAGGGGGCCTGGCCCTTAGCTCAGTTCTTTAAGTGGCTGCTTCAACAAAGCAGTCAGGAACAGGTTGCTGTGGTTCGATCCCCACAACTCAAGCCAGCCAAACCTGCCCTGAAGGCATTCGGAGCAAAAAAAATGTAAAGTCATATTAATATACTGAGCTGCAGAGGGCTCAAGTCAACAACTTCTGACATTGCCAGTCTTATGGCTAACCCACTGCTAGCATAGACTACTGGACTATATTGGAATATTATGCTGAATTTATGCACGTACAATATTTAAATGGCAATGGGATGCCCATCTCTGAAAAAACCAAACAAAAAAGGGATATAAAGGAAGGACCATTTTGTATCTGTATATACAAAATAGGAGAGCTATACAGTAACTTTCTTTTAATTCAATGAGAAGAAAGATTTGTACTAATAGTGTTTGGACAGGATAGCATGCACTATAGATAACTACTATGAAGACAGTGATATGCAATGTATTAATTATTGTAATTGTCCTACTAACCTGCTTTGAAACTGTCTCAGAGCTATTTGTTTCTCAATAAAATTAGTAAAAAAAAGTGAATGAACTTATTCAAAATGAAAGAGTTACAGATTTGAAGGAAAGGATATGAGAGGGAGTAGGGGAAAAAGATTTATCTATGTATATAAACAGGATGGTTTGGACAACAGAACCGTGCATTTCTACTAGTCTATAGAAATGAGCAGATAATACTTAATTTGCTTTTTCTCCTTTTTTCAATTGTTTAGTTTTTTTTTTTCTTCTTATCTGTGTTAAGATAAAAAAAAATTATTCTCTGGTCCTGCCTTTCACTATCTGAATTTAGCAAGGTTTTCCCTCATCTGTTCCTCAGTTTCTTCATCTATAAACTAGATATTGTCCTAAAGTTGTGAAAATTAAAGTGAACACTGCATGTCATAGAAGAGTTTTCCCAGAAGTTTGTATTCATTCTGCTAAATTCTGAGAATTTATTCTCAGAACGAATGTGTGTATATGGCGCTTCAAAAGAAAAGACTTTCAGGATCAAATTAAAGGCATCAAAGGTAATCTCAACAAAAAGTTGATACAAATTTGTTGATTTCATTGTGCATATTTTGATACATATCAAGAACTTTTACCTATTGATACATTAGAGTACACATCCCAAAAATAGTATAAGTTTAAAAAATTACTTTCTGAGCCTCTTTCATTAAAGGCAATGTAAAGAGCATTTTGGGGGAATTAAAAAGGGTGAATTGATTCCCTGAAACCAGCAATTGAATTTATCTATTTGTGTATCTGAAATACTCTCAGAGGCTAAGTCATCAATAAAGGTGTTTTGAATAAAAGCTCTAGAAAGGGCTTCCATTTGAGTCTTGGAAATCCTGACAGATGTACAAGTACAGTAATGATAGTGCAATAGAGAATATAGCAAAGATATAGATTTGATAGAGATAGAAAGACAATTATTACAAAAGTGGGATGGTCCTAAATGAAGAGAGAAGTGTAGAAAGCATTCAGAGAGCTTCACCTGCATAACCCTGGATATGTCACCCTGTCTGGGTCACTCTCTGTTGAAGCCCACAGTGCAGCAGGCACCAGAGGCTTCAGACAAAGCACAGATTTCTTCACTGGGAAGCTCCCATGCCACAGCCTGTGTACCATGACACTTGTGCCACATCTCCGAGCTTGCTGTGAAGGTTCAATGTATTAGGATCTGTCAAGCTCATTTCCAAACTAAAATGTGCTTTTCAGGTGTGCATTGTTGTTGAGCCTTCTGCTCGGACAGTTCATTAATCATACAAAGATGACTTTGAGGTGGAGCAATAAGCAGACACAGCCTCCAACACAGGGATGGAACAATTACCTGAGTCCTATTACATTTATCTATTGGAGCAAGATGTCATGCAGCATTTATGAGTTGTCTAAGAAAAATGGATCAGTGGAATGAAAACTGCATGTTTATTATTGCAGAAATGCAATTTAAAAGACTTCAGAAATCATGATCTGTTAATTAGCTACTATGGTCATGAATCAATGAAAACAGCTATAAATCAGTACCTAAAGCATACAATCATTTAACTATTTAACAGTATAAAATAAAGGGCAAAATAAAAGATAGACAATTGAAACAGAAAAATAGATTTGTTTGTTTGTTTTGCAAAAATGGAAAGATTCAAGAGATGAGAGGAGAAGGCAAGGAGGCTAAGATGTGGAAAAAGAACTAAGATATGTTATGTCCATGGACCAACTCCCATGATGAAAGTAATCATTAGGGGCTGCAAACATACACTATTAAAATCAACTTTAAAAAATTGAAATAAAGCAAAAGAAAGGCTATATTAGTGCTTTCCTGATAACATAGATAGGAGAAAATTATGCAAATTTAGAGTAAAAAGGTAACAATTCAAAAGTGATACAGATAAGAATAAGAAAATGCAATAGATGAAAATAATCCATACTGAGTCATAAAAACCATATCTCTTTTATGTGCATTGGCAGCAATATTCATTATGCCTTTGGTAAGATAAGTTCATAAATTCATATATATTTTCCATACATATTTTCCATATATATTTTTTTCTATAATACAAAAAGCATTGCACTATCCTTAGGTTATCTAGTGGAATTTGTGAGATATAACAATGAAAAGATTTCAACCTCTGCTTCCACACTATGTGAGCTCAATCTCTGAACTCACAATATGTATAGCAGAGGAAAGGAGATACTTTCGGTGCATTCTGGGAACATAGATAAGGCCATTATCAATTTAGACTTGGGGCTGGGTATCACTGAAAACCCTGGAATGGATAACATTGAAGCATGCTATCAACAGCAAAGAACTGTTCACATAAATGAAGAGAAACTAGATGAGTAGCGTTATGTGCATGATGCCATAATGTGAATTATATGTGCACGGCATTGGGATTTAGAGATTCTCTAGAAACACAACCCTATATTAATTGTTATCATCTAGGTTTTAAATGAGAAAACAAGATTTCAGAGATATTAAATAGCTTTTTCATGGTTGTCCAGCAAGAATTTGGAATTAAAACTAATTGCCTGTTTTCTGAACCTGGGCTGTCCATACAGACCCCTGCTCTGCTTCTCTTTCTGATTCACTGTTGCTCCATCTTCTTCTGTCTCCCGTTTGACATCTCCTACAGAGATCATCTGAGGATAAATTCTGAGTGATTCTCAATCACAAGCCAAAAAATGAGCAGCTCTGCTAAACAGACTCTTACAGAACACAACATAGGATGTCTGTTGCATTCTTGTGTGATGCATACAGGTGGATTATCAGATACAGCTAAGAAGGACTGTACAGCAAAAGGCACAACTTCCAATCAAGTACCTATAGGCTCGAAGGAGAGCTGGACTGGGAAATGTCTTTTTGCAGGCAAACATGCAGAATTGCACAATTGTATCAGCAGCACAGATTCTATTCCCTATGACTGAAAGAGCAGGCCTTGAAATATGCCTTAAACATCACTGCCTCGACATCGTGCCAGCCCAGACGATCATGCAGAGATGGTCTTTCCTACACTCTTAGCTTCGGCTGCGGCATTAACACTGTTTCTGTTGGCAGAAGCAATCTGAATACCACCCAGATTGGTCAATGAGCTACATGAGACGAATTCCTTGCAGACAAATCTCTCGAGTGAATGGCTCATTTGAGACCTTTGATTTAATCTCTAACTTTCTTGTTCTCATGTCATCCCTAACACATGTGACCTTCAAACAGTAACACTGCTGTTGTATAATCAGGAATGGGTAACTACTGAGTCATTGATTTCTGGGTTTTATTTCTAGGTTTCTAATTCATGCTATAATCTAGTTGCATGATTGTGACCTCAAAAGATCAATACACTACACACTAACACATATACAGATATGCATACACCTATACTATTTATGAATGAACACATTTCATAACTATCTCTTTTTCTGTTTTAAAATTTATACATGCAGACATAAAAATGTATAAATGCATGTGAGTGTATATTTGTAAAAAACTAAAAACAGACTACAGAATACTCATGAAAAATGCGTTCAGTCCTGGTGTCAAATGAACAGGAATAAGTGGTTTATGCTCCTATTATAGTGACCTGAGATATTATTAAGGAAAATATGTTATTATTTGAAATTTCTCTCCTTTTTAACTGCTAATACTCTATGCTTTATATTTTATCTCTTTACTTTATGTTCCATTTCTCTTTTCCATTCTGTACCAGTGCAAGCCCACTCTGAACTGGAAACTTTGGCCCTATCTGTCTATCCAACAATACAAATTTTTATTCATCAACCTAACTTTATGCACCAAACTCAATACATAAGATCACATATAGAAGCAATATCCAGCTACCCGAACACTCTAAAATTCCTGCATGTTTAGCAGAAGAGTATGTAAATTATATGTGTTCACACAATAGAATGCTACATAATGATGAGAATTTATTTTTTGCCATAATTTTATTGATAAACAAATAGCAATGAGACAGTTTCAAATCAAATCGGTAATGATGAGAATTTAAAAAATATATAAATACACACAGTGCTATTTTTAAATTTTGCAAAAGATAGTCATATATATCAGACAAAGAATATGGGTTATATACACTTCATATAAAGCTAAAGGACAGACAACACACAAACAGTACTACAAGTGAGAGGTGGTTTGGTTACCTCTTAGAAATATAATTACAGAGGAACAGGAAAGAGTTCATTATTTCTTAATTTTTTAAATTATTTTGTAAATTTAGTACAGGATCTTGCTATGCAGCTTAGACATTATTTCTTTTTTTTTTTTTTTTTTTTTTTTTTT
>NW_004524730.1:4811908-4818539 GCF_000260255.1 Octodon degus | reverse complement strand
TGCTCAGCTCCTTCCTGCTGCGGACCAGGGCTAGGACTGGGTCTGGGGTTCCCGGAAGTTGGCAGAAATTCCGGACCTGGGCTAGGACTGGGTCTGTCTTGCTTGATTTTGATACTGGTGATAGGAATACATACAATCTCCGAAAATTCATCCTAAGGATCTGTACGCTCTCCATAATACATTTCATGCTTCAGTAACAATTTTCAAAGGCAGTGTCTAAGAATGTCTGCTCCCATACTGAAGTGCAACTTGGTCCCAACTCTTCAGCAGTTTGTGGAGTCCTGCACACAGAGTACACTCACCGGTGCTGCATCCTGCCTCTCATCGGGTCTTTACCTTTACCTTTGTCCTGAGCTTCCAAGCACTTTCCACTTAAGACGTTTTTCCGTGCTTTCTTCTTCTTAGGTATGGATCACTTGGAAAGACCCAAGTGAATAGCCCAACTCCCATCAGGAAGAGACCCTGTCCCACATTCCAGCCCCCAACAGAAAAAAACCCTGTCCTGTGTTCATGCCCGCTCCATGACTCACTTCCTCTTTTGGCCCTGGGCGTAATCAACTTTACCTGAGCAATGGTGCTTGCAATTACATTGGTTGACCATAGTTTTGTCCCACCTCTTGTCCACCTAAGTGAGTTCCCATTCTCTCCACTTTAGCCCCGCATGGTTTTACACTATAAAAGTCCCTAGAAAAACCAGCTTCCTGGAGAACTACCCGTTCAGGCCCCCCTCCTGTTCCTCTCTTGGACAGGAGCTTCCTTTCTTTCAATAAATATATTCTGCTCATAACCTCCGTTTGTTCCTAAAATTCATTCTTCGGTTTTAGAGAACACGAACTCATGCACTTCAGGTGGGGAGATCATTTTTCCCCATGTCACTTGGAGGTTCCCTATATGGTTTGGAGGTCACCCACCCGCGATCACTTTTTCGCCCTGTATCACACAGAGGAGTCACTCAGGTCCCAGTAAGCTAAAGAAAGATCCCTGGGAAGAGCAAGAAGATGATGGGATGTAAGGGATGCAATGAGAAGGGAAAATGGAAGAGGAAAGGAGGCAAAATTGAAGAGGCACAAAAATGAGATTAACAAAGATTTAAGAATGCAAATGTCAGGTAATAAATGTAAATTAAGAAATAATCTAGAATTTTGAAGAATATGCTGGTGAAAACACTTTGTTTAACTCCTAAATTCTTTTGGATGAAATCATAAATAAGTTACATTTAAAAACTCTTGAGTCTGGGTGTGGTGGTCCACACCTGTAATGCTAGCTCTGGGGATGCTGAAAACAGAAGGATCAGCACAAGTCCAAGATGTGTAGTGAGACACAAATGAAAAAAAAATTAGTAATAATCTCTGTGGGCTGGGGAGATAGTTCAGCAGCATAAGCCCTTACCTGGCAAGCACAAGGTCCCAAGTCCAATGCCTGGTACCAAAAAATAAAAGTCTCTGTGTTCAGTGATAAATTTCATGGCTCTTTGATGTTCCCACACAGCTCTGTGACAAAGCACACAAGTTCAGTGTTAATATCATTTAAATTATACACACTACTGCTACTGCCCTAGTGCCTACTACCATTGTGGTACAGAACACCCTTGCTTGTCTCAGCAGACACATCAAACTGAAAATAAAGTGAGGGTCACAGTAATGATCATGTACTGGAAATTTGGAGGAACCTACCTCTGATTTTAGGCTCTTCACCTCTCACCCATTGCTGGAAATATCCACAAAGATATTAAATGCATGACTTCCAGGTATAGGCCTGAGACATTATGTGGGACCACCTTCTTTCTCTGCTTTTGGTTACAGCTACCTGATTTGATCTTTTGTCGGTTTCTCATGCCTTAAAATCCACCATCAAGCAGAAACTGCTTCAGGATGCCCTGCGCAGGTCTAATGAAATAATTCTGTGCAGCATCCTGGGTTCTAGTCCTCATAAATGTGAGCTTCCTTTGAACCATGGAGGGTGCATGCAATGCTGGTCCACTTCATGTGTGAACTTGTGTGGGCCATCGGGTGCTAGACCAAACGTTGTAGGCATATTGGTAAGGTTAATATTACATGAATATTGGAACATCTGGGCTCAGCAACTTCCCCAGATGGCTAGGACTGTCCAGTCCATTGAGTAGTTGAGCTGAGACATAGCTTCTCCCCTTTCTCTGCATGTAGACTAGGGCTAGCTCTCCATCTCTCAGGCTTTCCAAGTTAGGCTGAATCATAACTCTGACTACCTGACCAATTTGCAGATGGTAGGTGATAATTATTTATGGTAAATATGTAATTTCTTGTTGGTTCCATTTATCTGGAGAGAGAAACCAGCAAGAAATGATTGAGAATCCAAAGGGATTGTCCCCAATTGACCCCAGCAGGCTACTTGGGAGGCAGACACTACCATACCTGGTATACCTCCCTCAATGATATTTTGTCCAAATTGCCACTGCCGTGTGACCTGATTCATTCTTGCCATGTGATTAAATCTCATTTAATCTTCAGGCTTTACTTAGATGGGGCATGCTTGGAAAAACCCTTCTTAGTTCTTTCTCTTTAATATCTCAGGATATGGTAATAGGCTGGTTTACATATCTCTTACATTTCTTATTGAGGAAAAGAATATTTCCTTCATTCACAGCTGCACACCTAGGGCCTAATATGTTTCAATGACTAGCGCAAAGAATATGTAAATTACTTAGGTATGCAGGACCTAACTTATTAAGTCTAAATGCACATAACAGTTACTTTGTAAGTTTCTTAAAAATATAAATCTACCAGATCCAGTAGATCAACAGTGGGACTCAGAATATGACAGTGTCCAAGCTATCACTCTTCAGGATATCTTCCCAAAAGTGTCAAATTCATAATATTACTGTAATACACATATGTCTGTGTCTAAAGCAACACATGTCATTGTGGCTTAATTATGGAAATGTTTTATATGATCATTAACAGATTAACAGGTAGAGAAAACTAATAAAGAAGGAATAATTTTGGGTCTATTTCAGGAAAGTAGTTGGATTTTAGGGCTATGAAATTAAGTCAAATACAGAAGACATGAAAGGTTAAATGTGTTTTGTTTCTCTTATAGGAAAATTCTAAAGTGTAAACAATAAAAAAAAACCAGAAATGCTAAGAACCAGGCAGGTAAACATGGTGGAGATGGGAAGGAGCTCGAACGAAAAGCAGAGAGGGAAAGGTAAGGGAAATAAAAATGATTAAAGGGCAGCATGCATATGTATCAGTTTCTCAAGATAAACATAAATAAAACATAAACATAAATAATAAACATAAATAAAAAGAATTTTGCAATGGATCAATTTTCAAGTCTTTTTTAATGTATTTATCTCAGGGTCTCACTACACAGCTCGGATTTGTAGTGATCCTCCTGTTTCCAGCCTCCCCAGTGCTAGGATTACAAGTGTGCCCCACCATGCCTGGTCTAGGTGGCTGGCTCAGCATGCCTGGGGTCAGGGTTAGTGAGGCATATGGAGCTGGGGATTGAACTCCGGTCCCTGTGCTTGCCTAAGCAATGCTTGGTCTACTGAGTTATCTTGCAGGCCTTAATTTTCACATCTTGATACAAATGATATTTGCAAGTTTCTCAATGAGTGAATTAATATTTGTGTGAATAGAGAGATAATGAGTAATAAATACATACATAAGTTATCTACTTAATTAACTAACATGCAAATAAATACAATGCTATACTAAGACTAGTGCCAAGATTGTAGTTATTTCACTAAGATTCAGATTTTTTAGGAGGGATGCAAGCTGAAGAGTATGTCTTACCTTTGACATTTCTTTAAATATACAAGCTCCACAAAGAAATGATTCTCTGATAATCAGTATTATATTTTATACACCAACAGCACTCTAAAGGAAGCCTTACTCTGTATCTCTACAGAAATAAATAACTGGAAACCAGCAACTTGGCAATGAGCTTAAAAATAAACACTAGGGTGTCATTTAAATAACTATCATCTCCTCAAAGTGAATTCTTCAAGACCGACACTGTATAAATACAGAGAACACATCCATTAGCTGAAAATGAATAAAACAGTATTTGTAAAATGAGCAATTTGTATTTGATTAATGTTTATAAATGTGTTTACATATGAAATGAATATTAACCTATAGCTTGAAAGGGTTTAATTAGCCTTAGAATATTGTTTTAAGCCACAATGAAAAATACCTAATCCACAAAGGGAAAGACAGAGGATATTTGCAAGCACAAATGAGGTCAATTAATTAGGCAATTTGCATATATTTAAATGGTTATTTTCAGAGCTCTTTTTCTAAACATTTGGCTCTCCCTATTTTCATATTATAATTCAACCTTCTATTTATACAACATATCAATCATCCAGCATCCATGAGCACAACTTGATCAGTTCAGGCACAACACAAGAGCCCAGAATTGTCCTCAGAAGGAGACGTCTCTGTGGCATATATATGAAAACCTGTCCAAATGAGCCAGAATGGCAAGGTGAAGCATCAGATTTAAGTCAGATCAATGAATTTGATTTGCGCAGTGAGTAATTGTATGAATGAAAAATATGGATTTTCAAGATCATAGAATATGCAATACATTTTAAAGATAACTTCAGATAGTATTAGTTGAACCTTCTATAAACTACACCAACTGATGCTTTTGCCAACCATATTTTATGTTTAATTGTCCCTTAGTCAGATTTTGTAAAGTCTTACTTTATTCCTGTTGCTGTGCAAAATTATGCGTGTGTGTGTGTGTGTGTGTGTGTGTGTGTGTATGCATTTATTTTTTTTTAAATTGATTTATTTTGGCTATTCAGGTTTTGATGAACTGCCTTGAATGACCTTCATCTTTCTGAAGACTGAGTCAGTACTATTGAAGCAAAGCCTAGTGCAGTCAAAGAACTAGTCGTTCTTGCAATCATGGGATTTAACTAGATACAGATGATACTTAATCTTCACCTACTTCCCCCCAAAATGACTAGTAGGCCAATGTTACCCTAAAGCTGAGGAACTGTAAATGGGACAGAAAGGAGAATGACAGCAACATCAAGAAAGAGATCATTCCCTGAGTACTGTTTCCAGTTATACAAAATTCTATTTACATGTAATTTGATGATAAATTCTGAACAATGGAAGGTCTTCATTTGAAAGGGGGAAAACATGTTCTTTCATTGGGTAGAATACCTGAAACATTATCAAGGTGTGTTTTTTTTTAATTGTATGTATTTGGTGCAGGGTCTCACTACACAGGTTAGACTCATAGCAATGCTTCTGCTTCAGCCTCCCCAGTGCTGGGAGTACAGGCTTATGTCTGGTATCAGCGGCTGACTCTGTGCACCTGGAGTGGACCCAGCATTGCATGTGGTGCTGGGGGATTGAACCCGGGTCCCTGCACTTGCCAGATAGTTCTTAGACCACGGAGCTATCTCCCAGACTCTGACATGCTCAGTTTTTAAAGATTTCTCAGGCGCACGCTAAAATGCTGTACAGAGAAGAATGCAGGAAGAAAACTTTGTCAGAGTGGGGCCCTACTTGTTCTGATGTGAGCACTGCCTACACATCCTTACATTTAGGACCTTGGAAAATATTCTGTCAATTTCTCCCAAATGACTTCTCCCTATATTAGAAGTTACTTTCAAGTGCTTGACAGTTTTTCCCTCACTTTCTTTCCACAGAGATAAATAAGAATAAAGATACTTCCAGAAGCAGTCACTGTTTAAGTTAGCAATAAAAATTAAAGTATGTAGACTCACAGTAAATCCTTTCTTTCTTGTAGTTTTAATTAGATCCAAATTGAAATAGTCTGACAGAAGGCAATTCTCCCATGATTTTGTTAATGAACTGGTTAGGAGTGGCTTTGAAAGGAAAACTAATTTGTGAGGAGTGTTCTGCTATGCATAAATCAGTCTTTGTCCATGTCTCAGTTTTGTCAAGATCTGGACTGATGGCATCTGTATGTAATCAAGGAAATATGTGGCCTCTGACAGCTACATCAGGTTCTGGGACAGGTACTGACAGGTAGTAGAATGCACACTGAAGTTACAGTCACTATGCTAAGCTCATATGACATTGAGCTTGCAACGCATCAGGCATTGTACTAAGCCCATTGGCAGGCATTACTGTTGAAATGGTCCAATGACCCTTCAAAGGATAAATCATTTCCGTTGTGCTTATTTTGCAATTAAAGCTCAATGACTCTAAATATGCTAATTATTTTGAGCTAACTGAATAACTAAGATTTCTATTGAAATCTGCCTGATCCCAAATCCCAGATTCTCATTTGCTTTTACTTTTTCATTTTTTAAATGTATTTATTTATTTGGTATAGGGTCTCACTTCACAGCTCAGACTTATAGTGATCCTCCTGTCTCAGCCTCCCTAGCATTGGGATTACAGGCATGTGCCATCATGCCCAGTTTCAGTGGCCTACACAACACACCTGGGCTTCTGGGACCAGCACAGCATGTAGTAATAGGGATTGAACTCAGGTCCTTGTGCTTTTCAGGCAGGTGCTTAGACCACTGAGCTGTCTCCCAAGGCCCAGATTGTCATTTTTAAACTCCACAACCTACATCACATGGTCTCATGCCACAATTGTTGAATACATAGAGCTGCGGTCATTTAAAATCCTTCCCTAAAATCTTTTATTT
>NW_004524730.1:4791190-4811793 GCF_000260255.1 Octodon degus | reverse complement strand
GGCATGTGGTGCTGGGGGATTGAACCGCGGTCCCTGATGCTTTTGCTAAGCTTGTTCTAAGTAGGTGCTTTAGACCACTGAGCCATCTCTCCAGCCCCCCTAAAATCTTTTAGATAATCTTCTAGACTGTCTATTCTGAACACTGGGCCTACTCTACACCTTTCCTTTTGCATTCAAATCACTGATTTATCAGACATGGCCACACTACCACTCCCTAGAACTAGAATGAAACTTTGCCTCCAAGACACACATGCATGCAAAATATTCTTGGCCTTTGTTTGCCTTCACTTCCTTCCAGTTACTCTTGCTTGTGTGTAGGCCCGAACCCACGCCCCCTTCCTTCCTAATCTGTGAAGGCAGCACAGTACAAAGAAGCAGCCATTTATTTCATAATTAGAAAGAAACAGATTTTACTTATGGCTTAAAGATTGCTTTGTTCTGATATTTTGAGCATCATAATCTGTATTTTGTGCTCCTCATTCACTAAATAGGAAAACATATCTTAAACCAAAACGCAGTGAACCAAATATGTGAAGTTTTCAAACCAAACTAGTACTATTTTCCTCTGTACTTCCTAAGGGTCAATTCGATTTACTTGAGGCCTGGGGTGGAAGATGATAGCCAGATATAGGACATGGCAGTAACGGTGGACTTTTTAGGGACTAGGAATCGGACATTATAGAAGACCTGCAGTGCAAGCCAACAAACCCAGTAACAAAAGGATCCCCTTGTTATTGCTTCCCTCTGGTCTTTTAGGTCAGTCCTCATCTCGCATCCCTGACGTCCTATAGATCACCAGAAACCCAAGACTTTGCTCTCTTCATTTATTTGACTGGCCATGGCTTCATTTTTGGGTTCCAGTTTCCCTTGGCATCTGCAGTTATGCTGGCTTCCAGTTACCACGTACAGCAGCTGTGCCTTTTTTTATTCCATTCTGAGGTGCCTTTTCCTCATGCTAGTGCTTTGGTAACAGATTCTTCTATTCACACAAAAGAAAACCATCAAAGAAACACAGGGCTAAGTTCTGAAGATCCTGAGGAGTGAAGTGCTATTGTATTTTTATCCAAAGAGATAAAATAGTTTAAAATTTACATGCTTTTACTGACCTTGTATAGGTTTCTGCTGCATATTTTTTTTTCTTAGAAACAGATGTGAGTACAATTGCTCTTAGCCCACAGCTAGTAGGAATTCCCTTGTTGCCCATTTCTATACACATAACCTCAAAAGGAATTAAATAGCCAACACTGTAGTTCAAGTTGCTAATGTGTTTGGGTAATTATTGCTCTTTGTATTTGCCTGTTTATTTTTTTCTTCATCCTTTTGCAAATGGAGAAGAGCAAATAGACAGAAAACTGATATCTGAATGCCTTCACCATCCCTCATGTCTGAAATAGGTGCCCAGGTCCCAAACCCCCCTCATGCACACTTTAGAATCAGTCAGTTTCTTTCAATGAGTTCTGTTGATTCATTAGTGCTGACAAATGCTGAGCAAAACTCTCTTATATCTTGAAAAACAAATTTGAAGATGTCTTATTGCTTCTCCAGCAAGGCAGCCTGAAATTTTCACCAAAAAATTAAGTGATATTTGATAAGTTGTAGTTGAAATATAGTTAATAAAGTCACAATCTGAAATACTATAAACCATAGAAAAATAATATTAACAAGTTTACATGCACTTTAAGCCTCAATGCAAATTCTACATTTGTGATGATTTATATCCATCTTTATTCTTTATTCAGATGTTTTCAGAAGAAACTAATTCCAGTTTACAAAGTATTACTTCTGATCATAAGCGTTATTCATTAGAAAATCTAAACCATCTTGCTTACGTATATAGAAAGGTTTGAACAAGTGTACTGTGCATTTCTGCTGGTCTATGGAAATAAGCAGTATTTGTTCTGTCTTCTTTTTTCAATTGCTTCTCTTTTTTGTCTTCTTAATTTCTTATAAATTTATTTCTGTCTTTCTTCTTTCAATTTTACATGCATATATCTGATAATATAAATAACCGATTGGAAGACAACACTATGTATTACAACAAATATTGTGAGATTCGTATTACTTTGTTAAGTGAAATTGCACATCACTTAATTTTTTTCTGTTTTAATTATCATTTGTAATCTCTTTAAAAATCCTGTAGAAAATCTAAATATGGGACACAAGTATTAGTAAATTAAATGGCAGGCACTAAGAAACCTCATCCAAATGAGAAAGTTCATTCAATTTTCTTAAAACTTATAGTTGATCATTAAATCCAAAATGTTAACAAAACAAGATCTAATGTGGCAAAAATCATCATATATGGAAATTATTAAATACTCCCTTAAGTAAAACTCATTTAGCAAACGTCTTTCATCTGTGTCTATCGCACTCTATTCATTCACACACCAAAAGATATCTATTATGTTAATTATGTGTTGAAGTTCATGCACAATAGAAAAACCATAGTCTTTGTATTTAAAGAATTCCTATCCTGTAGGAGAAATGTTCCTTGTACTGCGAAGTAGGACAGCTGAGTCTTCCAGGTGAGTCTTTCTTAATTTATCAGTGTAGAAAGTTCTGGAAGGAAAGGATGGTTACAAGGGCAGTGACAGCAAGACGTTACAAATAAGCTGTGGAAATGTGAAGCACCTTGATTGGGAAGCAGAAATAAACCTGTGAAAGTGGATGTTGACTAAACCACAAGACCTAAAACTTGTTAAATTCTTGAAAGAGAATATGAAGGAAAAACCTCTTACCGTCCGCTTACTGACTATGATACAAAAGGACAGGCAAATACTTGTCTAGTAAGCTGGAAGCCCAGGGTTCAGTCCTCAGCACCAAAAACTAACTAACTAACTAACTAACTAACTAACTAACTAAATAAATAAATAAATAAGCACAGGCAAGGATATTTTTTAAAGAGGAAAAGGAAATTGCATCGCACTGAACTCTTTTACACAACAAAATAATCCATCAACAAAATAAAACTAAATGAACTATATAACTGTAGAAAATGTGTGCAAAGTGTACATTTGATAAAGGGTTAATTTTTAAAATATGTAAGGAAATACAGTAACTTCATAAGAAAAAATGGGCAAAGAAATTAAATAGCCATTTGTCCAAAGAGGAGGTATAAGTGTAGTTCAAGTATTTGGACAGATGCTCAAATTACTAATTTTCAAGGAAACACAAAACAAAATTACTGTACAATTAAGTATCACCTTACTCATATTACAATGCTTTTGCCAGAAAAAAGTATGAGTGAGAATATTTTAAAGTTAGAATTTCTGTACACTTTTGGTGAAAGAAAATAGTTCCAGTGTTAAGAAAATCAGAAGTACCTAAAAATAAGTGTAGAATGTTCATGTCATTCAGCATTCCCAACTTGGGCTATACATCTGAAATAATTCAGAGGGATAAGAGTCATCTCTGTACTTTCCTATATCTTGCAATATTATTCACAATTGCCACAATGTGGAAAAATAAGCAAAGTTTGTACAAAGAAAATATGAATCTCCTAGATTACGCAGATGCCGTTGAGTATTTACCTAAATTCACATTCATCAAGTTGTACACATTAAGTGTGTGCAGTTATTTAATATCAATTACATTTCAATGAAGTTCAATTTTTTTAAAAAATGAGAGACACATTCCACATTCGACTTGATTTTTCTCTTTGGAAATGTCTAAAAAAGCAGTCTCTGCACTGAGTCTCAGGGGAGCGGAGTTACACCTGCAGTTTCTGAAAGCCTGCTTACTCTCTGGGGATTAGGAGCCAGGCTTTCCCCATCATTTCTACTTCAATGAATCAGGGTCCTGTCACAGCCAATAGAAAACATCCAGGGCTGCCTGAGATTCCCTGAAGAATCTGTGCTAACTGTTTAAGCAAGGAGACCCTGGTCATTGCACTTTGCACAGTTCTAGGGACAGACACTAGTTGTATCATAGAATCAAATGTTCATGATGTCTAAGACAGCAAAAGGAATTTCTACAAAAAGAAAGGCAGATGTTATACTCTATGCATGTGTAAACTAAGTGCACCAGAACTTGTTTAAAATATTTTAATTATTTCTGAAGTACGGAACAAGGCCCAGCCAAATAGCTCAGTGGATTAAAATGCCTGCAAGCAGGTGCAGGGGCTGGAGGTTTGATCCCCTGGCTTGCCATGTTGGCCCCTCCCCCAGGGTGCATTGAGGCCATGATTGAGCCTGGGCATGGTGGTACATACCTGTAATCCCAGCTCTTGGGAGGCTGTAAACAGGCAGATCACTATGAGTCCGATCTAGTAGTGAGACCCTGAACAGCCTGTAGACCCTTCCCTAAAATATAAAAAACAAAATTACAAATAAATAAATAAAGTGGGGAACAGACAGGTATGGATAAAACACTAGGGTTTGTAAAGTGCCTAGGTGCTCAAAACATCCAACTTCTCCCAATTTAATCTTTCTTGCCTGTCCACTTCAACAACTTTATTTAGTTAGTTCGTTAGTTATATTTATTTGTTCATTTTTGTGGTACCAGGAATCAAACTCAGGACCTTGCACTTGCCAGATAAGCACTTACTTGGACAACTTTATCCAAGTTTCCCATGCAGGATGCATTTTCAGCTACTGAATGATTTTTCCCCAAAGTGGGAGCAGAAGGAGACAGCAGAATAAGGACTTTTTTTTTTTTTTTGTAGTTCCTATTGTGACTCAAACTCTGAGCTAGATCCTTTTATAAGGATTTCACAGTATTCTAGCAAATGCCTTGCAAATTAGATGCTTACACAGATAAGGGGACAAGGGTGTCAGCAAATTCCACAGCCAGCTGAGGTGAATGAGGGAAAGACAGAATCAGATTCATGACTCTCAGCCCCAGTGGGCCACTCCCAAGTGCTTTCCACAACATACTATTTCATCTTGGGTAATGTCTTGCCTCGTCTCATGTCAGCATTACACTTAAGTACCCCGAGGAGAATGAAGCATCTAGACTAAAGCCTGCCATCTGGCCTGACTACAGTAAATCAGATTGTGTTGTAAGATTATGATGGATGTTTACAATGTGACAGAGTGAAGAAGACAAAGGAAGGCAGGAATCAATTCAAGCAGATGGCGTCCTGTATTGGACTAGAAAAGGTGCTCTGGTGGAACTCAGAATACAGCATGGCTGCAGTTCATAGGACTAGCTGAGAAATCTTGCTTTCCAATCATTCCTCTGGCCTTTAGGAAAAAAAGTTGCATCTCATTGCATTTGAGTTTTTCTGTATTAACAAATGTTTTCTGTCTCTAGGTCAATGTCTCCTCTCATTTCATGCAACACAGTAATATAAATATTTTATAATCATATAAATTCATAATTCTAATCAGTGAAGCAGTCTCAAAGCTATAAAGAATTACAGGAAAATTAAGAAACCTTTTAATCATAGATAATAATTCTTTGATATATCATATTTGAGTATAATTTTCTTTGATTAAAATGAACAAGAAAATCATCTTAAGAAATTCGTAGTCTTTTCTGAAAATGTGTGCCTAGATTCACCTCAGCACAATTCAGTGGTCATTTATGACCTTGGAAAAATTATTTAATCTTCCTAAACCTCAGGGTTGTCTGTTTTTATTCTTCTTTATAACATACAGGTTGCGGTTTTTCTCCTCCGAAGATGTGCTTTCTTTTCCTTTTCCCCACCATTAATAAACCAGGCTCTTCATTGTAAGGCAATAGATTATTAAAGAGACGAGTTGGCAAAAAGGAATGTGACATCGGCAACCGAACAACTCCCAAATTCATTATGTTGAATGAAGGGCACAGACCCCTGGCAAAGGCTGGTGGAGGTCCCTTTCACCTGTGCTTTCTACCCATTTCTAAGCTGCTCACTTTATATTTTGGAGTAAATGTCACACTGAACAGACTTATAACATGTATTAGACTGCTGCATCAAAACGTATGGCACAAATAATGTATTGAATAGTGTGTTCTTCAAATTTATCATTATTATTGTTCTTCATCTTAATAAAAAAAAACTTAAAGAGCACACATAAAATGCATGCTGCCTTCCCATGTGAACTGTCTCTGCACACTATTCTATGCCATAGAGTGTGCCTAAGGAGAGTCACATGGAGAGAAAACATTCTCTCAGGCTTTCACAGAGAGCAAATTGGTCAAGCAATGGCCGTGACATCCACATGGCTGACACTGACAAAGGATCTACAAGCTGCAGTGCACGTTACAGGATAAATCCTGAGGGACTCGACTGACCTTGTCAGATACAAAAGTCACATTTTTTGTTATATTGGTCTTGCTTTATCTTGGTCTTACCAATCCAGCAGAAAAGTATAAAAACAAGGTATAAAAAGTACAGCCATATTAATACACTGAGCTGTGAAAGACTCAAGTCCACAACTTCTGACATTGCCAGTCCTATGGATAATCAACTACTATTATGGACTACTGGACTATATTGGATTATTTTGCAGAATTCATGCAACTACAATAGTTAAATGGCAATGCAATACCTATCTTTAACAAAACTAAACAGAAAAAAGGAGATAATAAGGAAGGATCATATACAAAATAGTTAGGATAGATATACAGCTACTTTCTCTTAATTCTGTGAGATTTGTACTATTAGTATTTGGACAGAATATCATGTCTGCATCTTGTACTAAGAAGATAACAATATCCAATGTATGAATTATTGAAACTGTCCTATTAATCGGTTTTCAAACTCATTGCTATCTGTTTCTCAATAAAATTAATAATAATTAATAATAAAAATAAATAATAAAAAATTTTAAAACAAAATAGGAGAGTAGCAATGATTAATATATTATATATTGTGATCTTCAAAGTAGTTGTTCAGATTACAAGATATAGGCCTGAAAAATTGAACTAACAATATAAGGACACAACTTTATTTTCAATGAATCAATGGAAATTAGTATTATAACTACATATTTTATATTATAGTACATCTTTTTTTTTCCTATATTTTAGGGAAGAGTCTACAGGTTGTTCAGGGTCTCACTACTAAATCGGACTCACAGTGATTTGCCTGTTTACAGCCTCCCAAGAGCTGGCATTATAGGTGGGTGTCACACTCAACTGCCATCTCAGCATGCCCCAGGGGCGGGGCCAGCACTGCAGGCCAAGGGATGGAACCCCTGGCCCCTGTATCTGCTTTCAGGTGCTCTAATCCATTGTGCTTTTTGGCCGGCCCTTCCCATCTTTACTTACTGCTTTACCCCATCCCAGTTTCTCTTTCTTTTTGAACAGTTTTACTTCATTTTGTGGTATCTATTACACATTTCAGATCTTACTTACTCTTTCAGCTTTTTATTCTAGGGAGATGATATAATGTTTATATATGCAAGACTGATTTATTTTGCTTATGAATATGGTCTCAATTTGCATCCATTTACCTAAAACATCTTTAGTTTATCCTTCTTTATAGCTAAGTAGTGCTCCATTTTACAAAATATCACATCATTTTTATCCATTCACTTATCCTTATCATAACATTTTTATCCATTCAATTGGGTATTTGGGTAGTTTTCAAGATTTAGTTATCATAAATTATGCTACTATAAACATGCACATATATCACTGTAGTAGGATGTTTTTAATTTTTCTGGGAAAATTCCAGAAGGGAGAAAGCTGGCTCAAATTGGATCGCTAATCCTAGAGTTATGAGGAATCTCCACACTGATTTTCACAACAGTTGCACTCTACTATACTTCCACGATTAGTGAATAAGGGCACTTTTTTTCCTCACAGCCCAAACAGCATTTGTTATTGATTAATTTCTGGACAATCATAAATCTTCCTTGGGTGAGTTAGAAACTCAGTGTTGTTTTAATTTGAATCTCTCAAATGACCAATGATGTTGAACATTTTTTTCATGTATTTATTTGCTATTGCAATTTCTTCATCTGGAAAGTGCATATTCATCTCAAATGCATATTTTTGGATTGGATCTTTGAATTTGGGGGTTCTGATATTTTTCATTTCTTTATATGCTCTAGATTTAAATCCTTTGTCTGATTGATAATTGGATAAAAATATTTTCCCACTTTGTGGGTTATCTTTTCACTTGGTGATTCCTTTTGATGTACTAAAGATTTTTAATAAGATGAGATGACTATTTTTGATTCTTTAAAGTATTTCCCACTCTTTTTGGTTTTTGTTTATGAATTTACTGCCTACACATACATCTTCAAGAGTTGTATTTACTTTCTCTTTTAGTACATTCAGTGTTTCTGTTTTAGTATTTAGATCTTTGATCCTTTTTTACTTTAGTTTTGAGTGTGGTGATAGACATGGATCCAGTTTTAGCCTTCGGCAGGTAGGCAGCTAGTTTTTAAAGGACTGTTTATTAAACAGTATTATCTTTCTTCTAGTGACTGTTTAGGGTCCTTTGTTAAAGATAAGGTGACTGAGTCCAACCATAGCTGTGTCTGCATCTTCTGATCTGTTTAACTGATCACCAGGTCTGGTTTTAGTTGCTTGTTGTGAGTACCATGCTGATTTAATCATGGTAGCTCTGTAGCATTATTTCAAGTGCATATTGTGGTGCCTCCTGCTTTTGTTTTTTTAGGATGTTTCTGCTTCAAAATTGATTTTAGAATTTTTTATACAGTTCTCTGAGATATACTAATGGTACTTTCATCAGGATTGCCTTAAACCTGTATCACAATGTTGGAAGTTTGGCCATTTTCACTATGTTGGTTCTTCCTACCCATGGGGAAGGGATATTTTTCCATTTTATGATATCCTATTTATTATTCTTTTCCAGAGTGCTGTGACTTTGAATATATAGGCATTTTAATTATTTGGCTAGATTTATTTCTAAGCATTTTTTCGAGGGATTCTATTGTGAAGTGTCATTTCTCTAAATTCTCTCTCAGTCATTTTATTTTTGTGTTATAGGAATGCTGTTGAATTTTGAGTGTTGATTTTCATATCAAGTTATAATTCTTAATTTGTTTTTTAAATTTTTAGGGTGTTAATGCAAAATGAAATATCATCTTACAATAATAATTAAACATTTTCTTTTCCTAAACTTATTCCTTTTATTTCACTTTCTTGTTTAGTTGCTCAGGCTAATGTTTCCAGAATCATATTGAGTAGGAATGGTGATAGTGGACATCATTGTCTTATTCCTGATTGTAGATTGAAGGCTTTCAGTTTTTGACTATTTAGTATGATTTTAACTGCTGGTTTGTCACGGATAGCTTTTATCAGATGTTGGTAAAGACCATGTATTCCAATTTTCTGTATGTCTTTACTATGAATAAAATCTTTGACTTTGTCAGGCCGGGGAGATAGCTCAGTAGAATAAGCACCTGCCTGGCAAGCCCAGGATCCTGAGTTCAATCCCCAGTGTCATAAAATAAAATAAAATCTTTGACTTTGTTAAAAGATTTTTCTGCATCTATTGACTTGATCATATGATTTTTTTCTTTAGATCCGTTGACATGGTGTTTTACATTTATTTATTTGTATATATTGAAAAATCCCAGAATTCCTATGATAAATCCCACTTGGTTGTAGTGTTTTACCTTCCTAATGATTTGATACTTTCTGTTTGCTAGTATCTTATTGAGGATTTTTGCAATTTTGTTCATAAGGAAGATTCACCTGTAGTTCTCTTTTTTATTTCTCTACTTTTGGTATCATAGTAATATTTTCCTTCAGGGAATATTGCTTCCTTTTCAATTTCATTAAAGAATTTGAAGAGCAATGACATTAAATCTTCTATAAATTTCTTTCAGAATTTATCAGGGATTCCATGGTGACCTGGGCTTTTCCTGTTGGTAAGTATTTTATAACACTGCCAATCTCATTAACTGATACAGGGTTATTCAGAATTTTATATCATCTGAATTCAGCTTTAATAATTCATACAGATCTAGAAATCTTTCATTTCTTCTGTATTTTCCATCCTATGAGAATAATCATTTTCAAAACAGGTATTCATGATTTTCTTAACTTACACAGTATCTGTAATGAATTCACCTTTTTCATTCCTGATTGCATGAATTTGAGTCTTTCCTTTGCCGTTTTTGATAAGGTTGGCTGAGGGATTTTTTATTTTATTTATTCTTTCAAAGAACCAACTCTTGAAAACATTAATTTTTTTTTTGGAAGGAAAGATTTATTTAGCTTATAGTTACTGGAGGTTTCAGTCCATACTCAGCTGGTTCCAAGGCAGACTGGCACATGGCAAAGGGCAGCAGTTCATGGTGGAGGAAAACAGCAAAATAGCAAGAACAAAAAGGAGTAGTAACAACAACAATGGCAAAAAGAGCCAATCTGCCTCTCTTATGTTGTTTTTAGGTTATCCACTCCAGGCTGGGTTTGGTACTCACACCCATAATCCCAGCAGTACTGAGACCCATAAACCCAATCTAGGATCATGAATTAATCATAAACTCTAGGACCCCACCACACTGCTTCATGAGGTTTTTTGGGGGACACCTAGACACACACCATAACAGTAGGGATATATTTAAAACTTTATTTAGAGGGAAATTCATATTTCTCCATGTTTATGTCAGAAAAGTGGATTTAAAATCAATGATCTAGTTTTCAATGTAAGGAAATAAGAAAAGAAAATTAAATTAAGATAATGAAAACAGTGAGGATATGAATCAATTTCACTGAAATAGATAACAGAAGAAATGATGAAAATTTTATAAAACAATAAATGTAGTACTTGAATGGCTAACATT
This sequence comes from Octodon degus, assembly GCF_000260255.1. Lineage (NCBI taxonomy): Eukaryota > Metazoa > Chordata > Mammalia > Rodentia > Octodontidae > Octodon > Octodon degus. Next base: position 4,801,099 of record NW_004524730.1, on the reverse strand, counting down.
GATAAACTACTTTACCATATTGACCAAGAAAAAGAAGGAATACACAAACTACCAATATGAAGAATGATAATGCTGATGTTAGTATAAATCTTATAAGAACTAAAAGGATAAAGAAAATATTAAGGAATATTTGAATGGCAATGAAATACCCATTTTGACAAAACTAAACAAAAAAGGGAATATAAATGAAGGACCAACAAATCAGTTAGATATACAGGTACTGTCTCTTAGTTTTAATGAGAAGAAAGATTTGTACTAATAGTGTGCAGACAAGATATCATGTCTGCATCTTGTACTATGAACAACTATTATGAAGACAACAATATGCAATGTATTAATTATTGTAACTATCCTACTGACCTATTTTGAAACTGTCTCTTTGCTATTTCTTTCTCAATAAAATTAATTTTTAAAAAACTAAATAACAGAATTTAAGAAAACATTTATTTATTACATTGTTTTCTTAGTCTCAGTTGCATTAATTTATACTCTTTTTTATAATTTTCATGCTGTCTATGGGCTATGGACTTGTCTTGTACTTCTTTTTCTAGAAGCTTGAAGGTGCAATATTAGGTTGTTTATTCGTGCTTGCTCTATTTTCTTTTTTTTTTTAAATACTTAGGAGATTTTTATTTTTTTTTTTATTTTTGGCAGAACCGGGGATTAAACTCAGACCCTTCCGCTTGCCAAGGAAGCGCTTATTCCACTGAGCCATCTCCCCGGCCCCACTCTATTTTCATGATGTGAGAATTCAAAGCTATAAATTTCCTTCTTATCATTGAATTCATTGGGTCCCATAAGTTCCAGTATGTTACTCATCTATTCTCAGTTAGTTGTAAATATTTTAATATCTCCTTTAATTTCATCTTTAATTTCTCCTTTAATTTTCCAGATGAAATTGGTTGTATAGTAAGGTGTTATTTAATTTTTGTTTTTAAGGAGTTTTTCCAGTTTGCTTTGCAGTTTCCTTTTCAATTCATTCCCAATTCATTGCACTGTGGTCAGATAATATTCATAGTATCATTTAAATTCCTTTGCATTTACTTAAGCCATGTTCTGTGGTATAAAATAAGTTCTATTTTAGAAACCATCCAATGTACAGATTAGAATAATATGCATTCTAATGCTGCTGCATGAAACACTGAAAACATCTACTAAGTCCCTGTATTCACATATTTCCAATGATTCTGTTATTTCTTTGCTTCTTTTTTGTTTAGTTGATCTATTTCTTTGTAAAAATGCTGGATTATTTTTCCTTTCCAGTTTTGTTATTGCTTATTTGATATTTCATGTCTATTAATAATTGTTTTATATAGTTCAGTGCTGCTATATTTAGTACATACATATTTATGATTGTTATCTCTTCTTTTTGAAGATTTCCCCTAACATGTATGCAGTAAACTTCATCTATTTCATCATTCTTGGTTGATAGTTCATATTGTCTGTAACCACAGCAAACACTCCTGCTGTTTTCTTGGTTACAGTTGCATGGAAGATTGTTTTCCATACTTGGACTTTCTATCTATAAATTTCTTTTTGTGTTAAGTGTGCTTCTTGTATATCACATATTGTCATATCTTGTTGCTTTATCCATTCTTCCAATCTACTTCTTCTGATTGGTTAATTAAGGCCATTTAGATTAATGTTTATAATTGAGATGGATTGGCTTATATTTGTCATGGTATTTTCCAGCTATTGAATCAGTGTTTTTCCCCTCTATTTAATTGCTTTCCTTGTCTGGTGGTTTCTTCATATTGTTGTTCCTGTAATTCTGATCATTTTTATTCCTGATTAAAACATCTTTCAAAGGGACTCAGGTCAACAATTTCTGACATTGCCAGTGAAGCGGAAGACCCAATACTATTATGGACTGCTGAACTCTTTTAGAATATTTTGCTGAGTTTACACACCTATAATATTTAAATGATGGAACTTAACAAAAAAAAAGGGATACAGATGAATGTCCATTTTGTATCTGTGTATTCAAAGTGGTTAGGATAGATATATAGTTACATTCTCTTAATGAATAGAGGGATTTGTTCTAATGGTGTTTGTAAATAGGATATCATATCCACATCTTGTACAGCAATTAACCACTAGGAAGAATGCATGCAAAGTGTTAATTATAGAAACTGTCCTGCCAGTTTGGTTTGAAACTGTCTCATTGCTCTTTGTTTCTCAATAAAATTATGGAAAATAAATAAAATATCTTTCAGTGCTCTGTTGTTTACTTTTAGGTTTAGTTTGATAGTTATGAATTTCTTCAGATGTTCTTTGTCATAGAAGTATCTGATTGCACCAGTAATTTTGAAAGATCATTTTGCAGTTTATATTAATATGGGTTAAAAGTTGTCTTCTTTCAGAACTTAAAACATTTCATTCTAAGATCTTCTTGGCTTGAGATTTTCTGTGAGAAGCCTGACATGATTCTGATGGGTTCTGCAGCATAGTTCATCTGTTTCTTTTCTCTAACTGCATTTAATATTTTGTTCTTGGGCTGAATTTCTGGAATTTTTATCATTCTATATCTTGGTGTAGTTTAATTTTGATAATGACTGTTTGGATTTCTATATGCTTTGTTTGTATGTATGTGAAACTCTTTATCCACACTTGCGAAGTTTTGCCATTACTTCTGTGAATATTTTTGTAACATTCATGCTGTCTCCAGCTTCTTCATTGAACCTAACCAACATCATATTTTACTTTGAATCATCTTGTACCTGTTGGATTGAGTTTTCATAATATCTTTCTATGTTTAATATGTTTCTTTTCTTGACCACTAGCTGCACTTCTGTCTTCAAAACTGACATTCTGTCCTCTCCTTCATTCAATCATTTCTTGCATATGCTTTCAATGGACATTTCTATCTCTTGCATTTCTTTTTGTTTCTATTGATGAAGTTCCTTTCTTTCCTATGCAAAGAATGTCATTGTTTCCATCATTTTTCTGAGCTCATTTGCTCTCTTATCTGTGTCTTCTCTACTATATTTGATTCCATGCATCATTTATTTTTGTATGAGCTAGATTATTTTTCTATAGCCTTTTCCACTTGTTTCCTCAACACTGTTGGTTTCATTTCACAAAATCCTGGTGTTTGACTTTTTATTTAATCTATGCCATAGTTATCTGGACTTTTCCTGGGTGGGCCTGGGGTTTGGGATTGCATCTATCTTGCATAGCTTAGTTACTAGTATGAGGCCCTCCTAGAAGACGTTTGTTCTTCAGGTATGTCCTCTAGTTGTAGGTGTTTCTTTATAGCTAGGCCAAGAACCTACCTTTGCAATTTATAGGGGACACGAGATTGTTATTTGGCTCAGCACACACACATCTGCTGCTGGGCTGTGTTGATGATGCTATGTACAATCACAATGTTGTACATAGAAGAAAAATTGATTATAACATGTATGACTATGTCTAAAATAGTACAATTAGGGGCTGGGAAGATGGCTCAGTAGAATAAGCCCTTCTCTGGCAAGCACAAGGGCCTGAGTTCAATGCCCGGTTCCACCAAACAAACAAAAAATAGTACAATTAATAACAATGATATTTCAAATAAAACTGAACTACTGACAAACTATGGTAACTATTAACCTGCTATCTCTGACAACAGGAGCAAAGTCTAAAGTTATGTAAAAAATCAGACATCTATCCTGTACTTTTGAGCAATGCTTTTTCCCATCAGTAAAGTGATTTTATCCTTGTGTGGGGGAAAGGGCAGTTAAGATTTGTATGGAAGAAGATAATATTATGAATGAAGTCAAATATAGTAAATTCATGGCCAAAGGTCAAAGGTTGGCCACCTGAGTTTCAGAAAAATTGAGAACATAGGAGGAAAAGAATGAAATAAAAAGTGATGCAATGATCAGAAATGGAAGAGACAATGTTTGTCCATTTGAAAGTTTAAATTCAAGAAGTAAATGAGAAAACAAAGGATTAATAAAAGAAAATGAAAAAGAAGTTTCAGAAACCTAAACAGTAAAAAAAAAAGAAGGAAGAAGGAGAAGAAGAACCAAAAATAAAAAAGAAAGAATAAAAGAAAGAGAGAAAAAGAAGAGAGGGGACAAAAAAACAAAAAATAACCACAAAATACAAAACAAGACAACATCCAACCAGAACAGAAAAGGAAAAGCCCATCAGACTACAAAAGAGAATGGAAGTAGTAAAGCATCTGTGGTGTTTACATTTCTGTGAGAGGGTCCATGTCATGTCCCAGGAATGTGTTCTGTAATATAGCCAACTTTGCCATACGAATTGTCCTGGGAATGGAGTTGATCTTGGTCTCCAGATATGGGTACTAAGACAATCTTTTGTTGCTGGCATTTTCCAGCATTCAGAGGAGTACTGTTGGCTCCTTGCTGAAGGTTCAGGCTCTTCCACATTATTTGGTTTGCTGATTATTCCACTATCCAAAGGCATGGATGAGTCCACGCTCCCGGAACCCAGCTATCCTGAGTCTCTGGGCTCTGGCCCTTTTGTTAAAGGTGCGTGTTGTATTTATTTCTTATTAAAAATATTATATGGACTTTTATAAAATATTGGCCTCCAAGAACTGATAATTAAGTCTTATGTGAGACTGAAAGCAAATTTTGGTAGCAAAGAAATCTCAAGGCTGAAGATTTTTAGATAATTTAAATTTTGCTTATAAACTTTTTTTTTGTGGTACTGGGGATTGAATTCAGGGCCTTGCACTTGCCCGGCAAGCACTTATCCTACTGAGCTATCTCCCTGGCTCCAAACCCATCATTCTGACTTGGCCATGCCTGTAATCCATAGCCAATGTATAAAGATTATTTTCAAGAATTTTATTTCATCTTCAGTGATTATAACCAAACAAGTTTAGTCTCCTATGATACAAATAAGCAACACAACACACACACACACACACACACACTCACACACACCAACATCATCTATTGCCCAAATATTTATTTAGCTTCTTCCCTGTCCTAACCCCTATAGGCAATAAAATGATGAATTGGTTAAGCATCCTGTTGTCAAGTACTTAAAGTCAAGCAGTGGAACTAAGAGACATAAATCACTGGGAAGGAAGGTTGAAATAGATAATAATAGCTACAATTTATTGGGCATCTGAGCAGCAGCATTTTTCATTTGGCATTTCTGCTTTGAAAATCATCTTTGTTCTAATGTAAACATTTTGAAATTCCCCTCCATGCATTCCTTCCTTGGTCAATAAAAGTAGGATCTTTCACTACTCATGCTTTCTCTCAAAAGTACTGAAGGAAGATACTGAAACCCTGGAGAGAGTTCTAGAGGGTGGGGTTGAGTTACAGCAGGACCATGTAATATTAAGGAAGGGCTGAAGTTCTGGAATATTCTGTTCTACTAACCAAGGTGCTAAAACACTGCACAATGTACTGAATTCTGGGAAATATGCTAAAATTTGAGGTACTACCTTGCCAGGATGGTTGAAGTACTAGGAGGCAGTTGAAGTACTGGTAAGAAGTTTGAAGTATTGAGGAGAATTCTGAAGTACTACAGGTGCTGATATACAAGAATGCTACAGGGCTGGGAAGAGGTGAAGGATGAGGAGGATGTTGAAGTGTTGGTAGAATATTCAAGTTGCTACAAATATTTCGTAGTACTGGCAGTATTGAACTACTTAGAGGTTTGTTGAAGAACTGGAGAAGGTTTGGAGTTAATGGGGATGTTGGAGTACTGACGGGAAGATTAAGTCCCACAGGATGTTTTAGTATTGAGCAGGGTTTGAAGTACAAGGACGGTGATGAAGCAATGGGATGCTGAAGGACTTGGAAGGGTGTAAGAATACTGATGGTGATGCTGACATGGTAGGAAGGAAGCTAGAGTACCTTGGAGGGAACATCGAAGTATCAGAGAGGAAGGCAATACTTCCTCCTTCTCTCCAGATGCACACCAAATAAGTTGTATCTAACCACCTACTTGGGTCAAGTTACCATTGTTTACCTCAAAAAGTAAGACACAGCCTTCCACCTAGGTGTTTCTCACTTCTCTGACTTGTGGATCAATGACAAGAAGTTTTTCTTTTTTACCCAACGTGTAAATACTTATGAGACAGAACAGGACTTCTGTCTTTCTTCCAGCTTTTACCTCTTACTCCCTGGAGCTCCCCTTCTGCCTATGACTTTTGTTTCAGCCACTAAAATCAAACAGATCATGTTATAGATCTATACTATTTGGCCTACATGTCCTGTCACCATTACCATGTGGAGCAGTAGGTCAGTGAGTGCTGTTACCTCATATTTGTTGAGTGTTTGCAGAGGAATTGCTATCCATACACAATTCTCTCAATAGCCTTTCATGGCAACTGATAAGAAGTTCCATTTGTCCTGTATCTTTCTCTGGGTTCAAAGATTCAATTCTCAGAGAAATAAGGTGCATAGACAGTGACTAATGAAATAAGATTCATGAGCAGATAAAGACAGACACTGGCTAGAGAAGAAAATTCAGGAAAAGATGAAGAAAGGTGAAACTTTTAACACTCATTCTTGTAAAATCCCTCTGAGATAAGCTGTTATCATCACAAAACCTTTTCTGGTTTTCTGCAGACTACTGACTAAATTTTCTAAGTGATAATCCATCCTGTTAAATTCTCCCATTTTCTGAATATCTTTGTCATTTTAGACAAAGATTTTCAGATTAGAAATAGAGATAGAGACGGAATTCGATGTGGTCATTGGAAACACCAAACATTTTAGATACAGCCTGGGTTTAATTTCCAACCTTATGTTCTATAGTTGTGTCACCTTAAAAGGTTAATTTATGCTTCTTAGCCTTGGTTTTATCTGTTATATAAAACAATAAAAATTTTTCCTGTAAAAGTTTATTCTATCTTCCACAATATTATGCACTGAAGAGTTAAGACCAGGCCATACCAGCACTGTGGCTAGGAAGATAATGTACTGGAGCAGAATGGTTGTCTAGTCCCTTTCCTTTCATCTTTTAAAGATGAATTTAAAGTTTGTATATAAATATGCAAATTACATAAGGAAGAGGAGATCAAGTAATAAAAACTCAGTTTTGAATAGCCCTCTACAGTTCACTAAACAATTCCAGGCCTATTAACTTGATCCTCATTACAATCTTATGAAATCAGCAGGATATAGCATATATTTTAAATTGTTATTCTCAGGCACTCAAAGAATTAAAAGGCATTTCCCAAGGTCACAGAGTGTAAAAGTTGCAGAGCCAGGGACTAAATGACATTCTTAGTTCCATGACATGCAGCCAAAAGCTTAATCCAATCAAGCCACCTTGAATTTGTAAAAATATCACTTCTGCTGCACTGGGTTTGCACATCTGAGTCAGGTTATGAAAGAAAAGCACGGCCTGAGTACTTGGAGGACTACATGTTGAGGGTCTCTAAGGCTCAGGGAGCATTAGGCTTGCTGAACACCTTGCATCATTCTTGATTTACTTTGTGGGATCAGATGCTCACTCTGGCCCCAACATGTAGGTAGCAAACAAGGAAGTGAAGTGGCTGGGAGCAGTGGCTCTGAATATGAGCAGTCAGAGCCCTTTCAGAGTCCCAGGCATGCCTCCCCCAGAAGGCTCAGCAAGACACAGCCTGGGCCTGTGAACAGCGAATTCTCATCACACACATGCCAGCAGAGCAGGGCCCACTTCCTCACGCTTCATTAACTGCACTTCTATTTTTGCATTCTGTCTTGGTTCCATTGCTATCAAAATGGAATCACACCCCAGGCTCTCGTGCACTTGTGTCAATGGCAGCTAGGAGCTCATTTGTCACTGTATAGTGAATGTTTTCTTTCAGAGTCCTTTGGCCAACATGTAGCTGCCTGGAATTTTGGTAGGGAGGATGACACCAGACTGGTTTTTCTTGCCTTTGCTGGGCCATAGTGTACATCTCTGTGCCCTTCCCCTACTTGCCATCCAGCTTTTCCTTTTCTTTCCATTTAGAACAAGCTAACTCTACTCTATCTCCTTGCCAGTTTCTGTATACACAGAGTGCAGAGAAATACTATCACCTTGAATTGGGAACAGTCTATGGGAGTGGTGGGCACACAAACTGGTGACACACAGTGTAAGGTAAGTAACTAAGATTGTCTGGCAAGAAATATAGAGGCTTAGAAATGGAGGATTTCAAACTGCTCAGGAGACCAAGAGTGAAGGAGTGTGGAAAGGCATCAGGTCTTCACAGTACCCACACTGATGCAAATGAGCAAGGGAAGGCAAACGAAAGTGAAATGCACACCAGGATTGCTGTGGTAGTTCAAGAAGCATGCAAGAGGCAAGGTTATTTTTCTTAGTCTGTGGATCATGGAAGGCTCCTTCATTCTTCCCCTTAGCATTCAATATAATTTTAAAAATGAAGCATAGAGCTGCAAAATTGTGAAATTTAAAATGTCCTGATTTCTATGAAAGTCTATTAAATCCAAACAGTTTTTACTTGTTTTCAAGTTCTGCTTGCAGGTCCCTAAGTGCAGACTTCCATGTCACAGTCCTCTCTTCAGCGCTGGAGCTTTGGCTACCCAGAAACACAGTCAGAGACAGTGATGTCTAAGCACTTGTGGGAGGTGTTCACAGGACAAGGCGTAGCCCCTCTGCAAGGCTAGTGTTCCAGATTAGTTCTCAGTAGAAACAGTGCAGGAGGTTCCTGTGTACTGTCGTGCAAAACATGAGCAAAGGAGCACGTCTCAGTTCACTTTGCCGAAGTAGCCCCTGTCTCTCCGGTCTGAGCTCGAGAACAACGCAGTCATCTCTGCTTATGATTCTGCTTTATAGAGTTTTCACAAGAAAAGTAATGGAATGGAGAAAGAGTTTGGTGATGACTCAAAACAGCAAAGTGGAAAAGAGCACACAGAGAAGGAGCATCGTCCAGGAGTGGTGCAATGTCATGCTCTCAACACCAGTGTGGCTGATCCTCACCTTTCAGTGCAACTCATATTGTAGAGGTCATTGGCATGCACATTACTATAAATCAAGACACAGGTGCTCATTCTTTACAACTGCCCAAGAATTTCCCCGATAGGAATACAGGGCCCTGATCCAGAAGCCCAGCTTTTCTAAATACAGAATTGTTTGAATTTTTGGCTTGTGTGAGACTAAGGAAATCCCCTCCTGTTTTTATCCTTCCTGTCAGGTCTTCCTGCCAGAAACCCCCTCAACTTGCCTAATTCTACTCCAACTCCCAACCTCGGCAACAGAGAGCTGAGATCATGCAAGAAGCCAGGATATAATTGTAGGACCTGGGCCACACTCTGTGTCCTACTGAAAGCAACTGCAATTTCTGAGTCCACGACTGGAAATCTTTTAATGAGATAATATACCAGAGGAGAACCACTTATGAATGTTAGATCCAGAATCAATGTCATTCTAATCTCTGTCTCTGTGTGTCTGTCTGTGTGTCTGTCTGTGTGTCTGTGTGTCTCTCTCTCTCTCTCTCTCTCTCTCTCTCTCTCTCTGTCTCATCACCATCTTTGTTCTTCTCCTTTTGAGTCATGAATTTTTCTCCTTTCCTCATAATAATGTCTGTCTCTTTTTTCACAGATAACTTCTATTTATTCTTTATTTTGTTTTTTCCAAACCAAACTATATCCAACTTTATTAAAGACACTTTTCATAAATAATCACTGTATTTCAGACCAGACGTGGGCACACAACCTTTAACAATATACAGCAACTTTCAAACTCCCTTCTTGGATGAACTACCAAAAATCAGAAAGCCACTATAAAATCCAATGAATTCAGCAAAGTACTCCAATATAGTCCAGTAGTCCATAGTAGTAGTAGGTTATCCACAGGACTGGCAATGTCAGAAGTTGTTGACTTGAGCTTTTTACAGCTCAGCATATTAGTGTTGTTTTACTTTTTATACCTCATGTCTATACTTTTCTGCTGGACGGTTAAATGGCAATGGAACACCCAGCTCTGGCCAAAGTAAACAAAAAA